>NC_057727.1:48010793-48131773 GCF_004010195.1 Chiloscyllium plagiosum
GTCCTGCTAAGATTTGCTTTCCCAAAATGCAGCACCTCGCATTTATTTGAATTAAACTCCATCTGCCACTTCTCAGCCCATTGGCCCATCTGGTCAAGATCCTGTTGTAATCTGAGGTAACCCTCTTCGCTGTCCACTACACCTCCAATTTTGGTATCATCTGCAAACTTACTAACTGTCCCTCTTACGCTCACATCCAAATCATTTATGTCAATGACAAAAAGCAGAGGACCCAGCACTGATCCTTGTGGAACTCCACTGGTCACAGGCCTCTAGTCTGAAAAACAACCCTCCACAACCACCCTCTGTCTTCTACATTGGAGCCAGTTCTGTATCCAAATGGCTAGTCCTCCCTGTAATTCCATGTGATTTAACCTTGCTCACCAGTCTACCATGCGAAACCTTATCAAGCACCTTCCTAAAGTCCATACAAATCACAGCCACCATTCTGCCTTCAGCAATCCTCTTCGTCACTTTATCAAAAACCTCAATCAAGTTAGTGAGACATGATTTCCAAGCACAAAGCCATGCTAACTATCCGTAATCAGTTCTTGCCTTTCCAAATATATGTAAATCCTGTCCTTCAGAATCCCCTCCAACAACCTACCCACCACTGACTTACAGGTCTATACTTCCCCAGCTTGTCCTTACCACCGTGCTTAAATAATTGCATAACATTAGCCAGTCTTCTGGTGCCTCACCTGTCACTATTAATGATACAAATATCTCTGCAAGGGTTGCAGCAATTGCTTCGCTAGCTTTCCACAAAGTTCTGGGATACACCTGTCAAAGCTATCCCATGTCCCCGTTCTGTTCTCCTGATTTCCATCTACTGCATTTATATTCTTCTAAGGATTCACTCAATTCCTGCTGTCTATATCTGGTATATGCTTCCTTCTTTTTCTTGGCTAGAACCTTAGTTTCTCTAGTCATCCAGCATTCCCTACACCTATCAGCCTTATCCTTCACCCTAACAGGAACATTCTGTCTCTGGAATCTCGCTATTGCATTTTTGAAGGCTTCCCAATTTCCAGCTGTCCCTTTACCTTCTAATAATCACCCAATCAACTTTTAAAAGTTCTTGCCTAATACTGTCGAAATTTGCCTTCCTCCAATTTAGAATTTTAACTTTTAGGTCAGGTTTATCCTTTTTCACACTATTTTAAACCTAATAGAATTATGATCACTGGCCCCACAGCACTCTCCCACTTGCCTTGCCTTATTTCCCTGGAGAAGATCAAGTTTTGCTCCTTCTCTGATAGGTACATCCACATACAGAACAAGAAAAAATATCTTTGTCCTATCTGCTTTATTCAGACTCCTTGTGATTTTGAAAACTTCTATCCAATCTAAACAAACAAAACAATGCAGGTGTTAAACTGAATGAGAAATGCAAATCCTCTGGAATGGTCACAACAACCTTGGACTTCTGACACTAAGGAGTGTAAATAACATATGGTGCTACTTAAGCATGATAAATCAAGAGGGAAGTTTATCCCTAACTTGCTAGTTTTACACAAACCATGAAACAGCTTTCGAATAAAGGGCCAAAAATGGAATTGGAGTCAAGAGCAGACAGTATCTTTTGAAAGGATTAAAGGAAAGCTACTATCTCCTGGTGCTCCACTACTTTTAGGTTCATTACTATTGGTTACCACAGACGCCTGATCCATAGAATGAGTAAGTATCTGTATTCAAGTGCAAATTGACAGAGTATGAAAACCAGTCTATTTCACTTTGAGATGTTTGATGTTACATCAAACTAATACATCTATTTTTAATCCCTTCTCCATTAACAACTCCACTGGTGAGTTCCCATTATTCAATGGTATTGCCCTGTAAATTTGTAGAGCTAGCTCACAATGTGGATTTTAATTTTTTTTCAAGTTTTAGAATGTAATCTCAAGCCAAAAATAACCTCTCAAGACCACGAGGAAGTAAAACCTAAGAGAACAGCCATCGTGAAATGCAGCAGAGGTGGTACAGTTCAAGATAAAAAAAACTCTATCAAACTTGGGCAAAAAAGTCTGACTAAGGGACAGGAAATAGACAAATTACCACAATTGTACACAGTTATGACTAAAGGAGCGTTTAAGGGGAACAGGAAGGCAAAAGGTGAAGCCGAGTATGACTACCACAAGATATGCGATAGCCATAAACAGGTATAGCCATATAAATTTTGTACTGAATGATACACTGTACGTCACCATTGGTAATGTGTGGAATTTAAGCAAACTTGATTATGATGACCAGTCAGAATTTCAGATCATCCAGATCTGTGCAGCTTAGCATAAGTAGGTAGGATAAATGGTGATAATTAAGTTAATACGCATGTAAATCATCACAATGACCATACAAATGAGAAAAAGTAAACTACTGGAATAATGTAGACAAAATAGAGAAACTGTGCTATAATGAGATTTGTGTAAATCATGATGCAACTGATCAAGAATGTTCCCCGTAAGGGTACAGCCGCCAGGTGGTCCCATGCATGATAACTGGTCCCATGCCTGTTATCCAGTTAACTGCTGCTTACCCAATGCTGATATGGTGCAGTTTGAGGGTGAGGACTGTAGAGTCAAAGCTGGTTAAGGTTATCCTGCAAGATCAGCTGCAGATTCCCTGAATGGACATCAGTCCTCAAGGCATTCTGTCATCCTTAGAGAGAACAGCAAGTTCATGCTGCATGACACCATTGCCACTACAAGCCTCAGCTTTCCCAGCAATTTGTTGGAATTCTATTTATTGGACAGTTGCAAGACACTGAAAGCTCCTTTTCACATGGCTAGTTGAGTTTCCGCTGTAATACTTAGACATTGGCTGTGCTACAGTGGAAGCTGTAACATCAGCTCTCAGTTGCTGCATTGTTGTGGGGTCCAAAAATGCCCATACAAGAAAGGCTGGACTCTAGCCTTGAGCAAAGCCTTGTACAAGGTTTTGCTGGACCCTTCTTTGCTTCTTGACAGTGGCATCATACTTTCTAGCAGCCATGCCAATGTGCTTAACCATCAGCTTTGGACTGGAAGACCATTCCAATGAAGTTATCAACTGGAGCATGCTCATGTGAGACCATGTCCTTCAGTGAGTTCGCAACTACACTTGCTTTTTGTTTGTCCTGCCATTGAACATTTTGTAACACTGCATCCTGACCCTCAGGCCTGCATGCCTGATATCCACTGTAATGGCTACCTCCTGCCACTGCCTTCACATGTCAAACTGGAGGGGTGCCTGCACCTTTGTGGACAGAGGAGACCTCTCCTTGTCTACCTAATGTGTCATGTGAAAAGCTTGGAGCCATCTCTCTGTTCGGTCACATTATTCAGTATCTTTCACAGCCCAGAATGATTTTGAGTATTTGTTCCTGTCAAAAGTTTTAGTTGGTTTTAACCAGTAGTGCAAGTTTGCATGCATGTTGGTGTCTCACAATTTTCACTACCAATTCAGATGTAATGCCACCCAATGTCCTTAGCACGGGCTGCACATTACAATCATGTAAATGGACAGGAAATACAAAGCTCACGGTCTTCTTGCATTGAAAGGAATGGTCTTGCTTTTATTGCTCATTGCAATCCCTGCACTAATTTTAAGAAATGATCAAATTTCACAGCCAAGGACACTGATGAATATTCTGGCTATATATTGATAGAGGATCAAGGGCCAATAGCTTGTTGCTTGTCAACATACTAAATGCCAACCATCATGATTATTTTGTGGCAACTTATTCCATTATAAAATCTTAAAGTTAGGATTGTTGTTTTCTTTGTTGGACATTTGTCGAGAATATCTTTCTAAATCTTTCATGTTTCATGCCAAATGTTAACTAATTCTGATTTAAAATGGGTACTTTCTTCAAATGGAATTTTGTGTCATACTTGAAAAAAATAGAGCCTTGCATAATAACCTCAAAACTAATAAGAACTGTTCATTGATGTAATTGGTATTTTTGCTGTTAAAAAATTATATATTTAAAAAAAAATATTATCCAAGGAAATCACAGAAGAAGTTAATGGCATTTTCACACCTTATTAATTGGTAAGGTTACTTTACATGTCTGAAGTCAAAATATATCTCAGAAATGTATGCTAACTTCATGTTTGCATATCACTTTCACAGTATATGTTAATACATTGAATTACTTCTCCCAGAATACTCCAATATATCGTTCTTCCCTTAAGGGACATGTGTCATTGCCATAAGAAATTAGGATTTATTTTCAAGAGGGGAATAAGAGAGTGGTTTTGCTTGTTCCTGAGCTTGCCCTGAATAATTGTTAAAATTAATGACTAGCCAGCTGTGGCAAATGTGGTAAATTTGTTTGGATAATTCGGTATAGAACCTGAAATCAATACTGCGCTCACAACTGCAGGAGGGAGATTAATGATTATTTGATAAAGCTTCTTACATCTGGCTCAATTACTCTGTCAACATATGAAGAGATCAAGAATGACATTTTCTTCTGCATTATTTGTATTAACATGTGTTAATCAATCTGGAAGCACAAGATATACAGCTTTCATCTTGCTCATCTAACCTGGAGGCATTGTTGTAGACTCCAGCTCTGAAAGAAAATAATTTATAACTTTGTATTATTAGGTGTGTGGTAATTCCTATTTGTTAGCCCAGTTTGAATCATCAAGTGATGGCTTTAATCCTGTTCTTTTTGGAAATTTATTGGCTGGCAGAAATGTGATAATGTACAACAAACATAAAATGCTCGCACAGTAAATGTATGGATGCAGTTTTGACAATGTAGAAATGGTACAAGAATTTTTTTTATTGATGGCAGGCATTTTACATCTGCTTGACACATATTTTGCAGAAGACACAGCAAGTGTCCAGAAAACAGTACCTAAAAATGTGTTTGATATATTTTTATTACTGTGTGTTTGATGATCTCTCAAATAGAATGGCATCAATGGCGGTCTGTTCAGTGAAAGCAACTGACTTTAAATCATGAGTGTTCTTGTCAACAGTATTTTTGCCTGTTTAACACATTTTATTAATGTGGAGATCACTCACAATTCACAATCACTCACAAAGAACTTACATATCTACTCTGTAACAAAATGGCAAAGCAGCATAAAATAATAAAGAAGTATTTTGGATTTCAGATATCTGATGATTTGTTGTATTTATGCCTGTTTGTACACAAGGTACTTTTTCACGCATATGCAGGTACTTAATGTCTACTCCATAATGCAAATTAGTTTTGTCCTTCATCTAAACTATACTGTAGATCTAGAAAAAAATCAGTTCTCTGAATCTGCAGTTGGAGGAGTGTTTTTTTTTGGCCAAACCAACGCAGAATGATCACACCAACTTTACTTCTCTGAGGTCCCAAATAGTTATAGAAAACATTACTGCAATACTAGGGATAGCATTTTGTCAAAATACAAGCTTCCTTTTAGTTTCTTATAGCAACTATTTGTGACAAATCTGAAGAAAACATTCAAATACTCTCCCTCATTATTTATTTTCAAAATTCATGGAAGTTAAACTTTTTTAAATACTATTGTGTTATGTCTCATGGGCAGTATGTCACTTTATCATTAAAGATATTGCTCATGATATCATCACCGCATTATAGCTTGTGGCCTGAGGGTATAACAATCTCATGCTCCACCTTACCCTGAGATGACTTAAAGCATGATATGTGACTGAAAACATGCTGCTATGTTATACTCTATAATGTTAGATAAAATACTTATTACGTAATGGTTAGCTGTAACAAATATCTGTTGGTTCTTCAACGCCACATGTTGATACCCGGTTTCTTATACTACAGGAGACAACACAGCGTTGTCACAAACAAAAAACAGGAGTTGCAAGAAAAGCTCAGTAGGTCTGGCAGCATCTGTAAAACGAAACCAGAGTTAACACTTTGGGTCCAGTGATCCTTCCTCAGACCACTTCTGAGGAAGGGTCACTGAACCTGAAACACGGATGCTGCCAGACCTGCTGAGCTTTACCAGCAACTTCAGTTTTTGTTTGTGATTTACAGCATCCGCAGTTCTTTTGATTTTTATAGAGCATTGTCACAGCTTAGCTTAAAATACCATGCCGGATGCCCACACTACACCATTAGGCAGACAAGTGAAATTTGAAAGTGTGATTCAGAATGTAGAAAATGCACATGACGTCAACTTAATAAAGGGATAGGATGCCTATACTGTGAACATGGTTTTGAACTCCTCCATGTTCCTTACCGTTGTGTGCAGTGTAATCTCAGCTAATGTTGAATCTGGACAAATCAGATTCAAGTTGAAGTTAGTTTTGATCAATAATAGTGTGCTCATTCTTAATGTGGTGATCTTTTGTTAAAACATAAACACACAAGGATTCAGATTTGGTTTTAAGAATAAAATTTGAGTTTATTACACAAAATAAGTAAATAAAATAAACCAAGGTAAGCTATTTGAAAATAACAGTTTGAAAGATTTCCAGACACGTAACAAAACAAAATTCCATTTGTTCCTCAATACCATCACTTTACAGTCACTGAAACACTAGATCAATTTTCTTTCTTTGCCCAACCTGTAGGTTTCATTGAATGTGTATTTTTTTCTCTTGTTGCACTCCTAAGTCCTGTGAAGTTTTATTGTTGAATTCTCACATAACTGAGATCTTAAACTTTCTCAGCTTTGAATAACCAATGCAGACTCTAAACAAGCACTCCTTGTTGTAAAATTTCACGAATCAAACTCTTTCCCTAAGGTAAACTATTCCCTTAACTGGTCTGAATATTATTTTTATTTTGGATAGAATATACTGATATCAAACTCCATTCAAGCCTTCTTTGAACTAACACAAATCTTTCCAAACTCTTGGGGTTTTCTAAGCTGAAGTCAATCCTTGAGTGTTGTGAACTCAAAAACAAACAAACATCTTTCAATGTTTTCTTTCTCCTGTTGTAATTCCCCACAATATAAACAAATTTCCATTAACACTATAGGAAGTCTCAGTCATCTGCTCTCTGACATATGGTTCTCATAAGACTAGCCTAATTCATTACTAAACCCATAATACATACAGAGCAACACTATTTGTCACTAGTTTAAAATCAAACTCCAGAACAATATATTAATATTTATTAATCACATACCTTTCATCACTGCAGACTTTTTGAGCAGCTTTCCAGTGAACCAAGATTTTTGTTGTGAAATACATCACTTATCGTCATTGCTAATCTCGGAGTTGGTGGTTGTGAAGGTCTAGTGAATATGCCTCTTCATTTTCATTATTTTCTTTCTTTGACTGGGATAGTTCTGATTCTTGGGTATGTGAAATGACAAAAAGGTCAATGGTTAGTTGTGGTGAAGGGAGCAAAGGAAGTAAAAAGTGTCTTTAAAACAGGAAATATCTTCATCTACTCCCAGTCTTCGCTGTTTACTTTTGTTATACCTTCTCCAAAAAGAAAGAATCAATTGAATCAATGAATGTCTTATAATGTGCTTGCATGATATGGATAATATGATCTAATATCTATTCGTGTGTGAAAGCTGTGAGTTGTAGATGCAAGGTTTGTAAAATGCTAAGAATGTGAAACTATGGTAGACTGCAGGATTTTAATGACTGAGTGCTGATTGATAGAATGGCATCAACTGGTTGAATGTGGTTGAGTTATGGATGCAGTTGGCAGCCTTGAAGATTCAAATTTCTTACCTTGACAAGTTGCAAGTGCTAATCTGAACTTCTTCATTTGGAAATTCCACACTTGCTTTCACATCCCAATAGTGGTAACTCTTTAAACAGCCCCAAAAGTTACTTGGCAGAACTTCCTGAATTTGAAGAGCAGCTTGCTATATTTGAGAAAGAAAACTGCTGCCTTAACGATACAAATCAGTTTGTGTTTATTAGAAATGGCTTTGATTTTTGGAAATTTGCAGTCAGTTTGGTGAACTTACAGCATTTGTGCTGAATTAAACTTTTGTGCAAAATTCTGAGTCACTTGCTTTTTTTTGGAACCTGGATACAATTAAATGAAATTCTGAAATCTAAAGCAGGACAGGGGTTTCTTTCATCATTGTAAAAATCAGTCTTCGAATTACCTCGCAGAATTCATTCTCCATTTCAGCGATGGCAAATCAAAATGAAACTCTTAATCTGCTAAAGGGAAGGTAGAGTTGTGCAAAATGAGTCTTGTTTAGTTGATTTAGGAGTGGCATAGCTTCGATCTTTCAGAATACATGCTTTATGCATGCTCTTCTGTCACAAATTACTCCATGGCACTAGAGGACACTGCATAGAATTTGGGACAGGCAAAACATTTACGAAAGATAGTTGTCTCCAATCTCTCATCCCTTTTAAGTCTGATGATTTAGCATAATTTATGCAAATAACAATTTTGCGCAAGGACAGAATTTCCTTCTTTTCCTTCCCTGACTTGTGATATCATCAGAGGAACCTGCAGGGAGTCAGCATCAGTTTGTGGGAAAAAGGCTAGATAAAACAGAGAATATATAAATATTAAAATACTCCTCAGCATTTCAGCTTCTTAAAATTCAGTACTAAAACAGAAGTCAGCAGTGCTCTTAAATTGTTCAATCCAATCTAAGACCTGTCATTTTCCACATAAATTCTTTATTTACGGAGCAGTAAAGCTCCATGGTAAGGTTTTATCTTATCAGCAATGCCATTCCCTTATCAGCAGCAGCAATCAAAGTGCAATGTTGAGTAGCTTTTCTTATTTCTTTGTACTTTAATTAGATCACTACAAGAGTTAACTCTTGAGAAAAATAAAGGCACTTTCCAGACTTTGAGGTTTATTTGATTAGCTCTGAAGCTGTACAAGCTGTGGAAATAACTGGACTGGGAAAGAGTACAGGCATAGTGGACCAAATGGAAACTTCTTTTGTTGAAATATTTGAAAAATCATTTTAAAAACAATCAAATAAAAGAGAATATTTTCCAATCTTTCATTGAGTGTTAATGTGCTTTGATCCTCTGGTGTTATTTTAAGGATTGTATGCTGCCTTAAATAGCATTTACAGGGATTTGCAGTCTTATGTGTTCATATGAATTGATTACACCAGAAAATTATGTCTCTAATGTCCAGATTATCAATTTAACATCACTTCCTGATAGACTCAGGCCTTCAAAAAGCATTAAGCTTTGCAAAGAATGAAGAATGGACAAAGCTAATTGTGCAGACTTTGGTCAGGTCCCATATTGATGCCTTTTTAATGTCTGATGCATAGTGACAAGAATAGAGTAGGCAACATTTTCAGAGAACAATAGATGAGGTCTCGACTTAAATGTATAGAGTTAAATGTTCCTATTTATTGGCAAAGTCTTGTCTTGACTGAGATTCTTGGTGCCCCATCCATCGTGCCCAGGGTGACTTTTCTCACACAATCTTCTACCCTTGTAATGAGGATGCAGTTTGCAGCACCTAGGGAAAGCCAGGGCTGGTGGAGAATCCCAAGCTGAGCTGCATAATGCTTCTTGTCATGGGGTAAGAATATAAAAAGATACATTCTGTGGAAAATTGCATCGGTGATATCCCAATGTATTTCAATGTCAAGGACTGGGAGATAGCATGTAATTGCACAGTTGCTACTTGATGAAATTTGATGGCATCATTGTCAAGGTAACATTAACCAAAACTTAAAAATGAAACTGCCACCCAATCCTTCTGAGTGCAAGTCCTGCCTCAGGACATGAGATGACACAATTTAGGGTATGACTAAGGGAAATTCTCAGTCTGCACCTTCAGTAGGTTTTTAAGAGATAATAGTCATGAGGTCAGAATATGAAAGGTCTAGTCATTCCCCTCAATTTTCTCAGGGGCACCTTCTGCAGCTTCACTCTGTGGAGGCTCCACAGCAGCTAGTGGAGGTCACTGTTCTGACTGGACTTGCTGAGAATGTTCTCTCTCCTTTACAATCCCTCCACCTGTGAACCAAGGCCACAAGAACTAACAACAACTGTGATGTTCATTTAGATGCATGGGCAGATAATCTGTGGGGAATGTGAGAAAGGGAATGTCATTTCAGGTATTTCTGAGACCTCACATCAATCACAATGAAACCTTGACACAGTGTGGCATGCAGGTGTTGCAGTGAGGCCAATGTTAGTTTTTACTCACTCAGGGCATGGACATCACTGACTGGGTGAGAATATATTGTTTGTCGCTAATTGCCTTTCAAAAGGTAGAGGTGAGCTGCCTTCTTAAAACTGAAGTCCACGTATTGACCCACAATGCCATTTGGAAGGGAGTTCTAGGATTTTGACCCAGCAACAGTGAAGAAACAATGCTTTATTTCCAGATCAGGATGGTGAGTGACCGAGAGGGAAACTCGTAAATGGTGGTGTTTCCATGTATCTGCTGCCCTAGTCCTTCTGAACTGAAGTGGTTTTGCATTTGGACTGTGCTATCTAATGATTTTTTAATAAATTTCTGCAGAGTAATTTGTAGATAGTACACACAGTTGATACTGAACATCGGTGGTGGAGGGAATGGATGCTTGTGGATGTAATGCCAATCAAGTGGGCTGCTTTGTTCTGGATGTTACCACGAGTCTTGAGTCCTGTTGGAGCTGCACCCATCCAGGCAAGTGGGGAGGATTCCATCACACTCCAAACTCGTACCTTATGGATGATGAGCAGGATCTGGGGAGTCAGGAAGTGGGTACTCACTGCAGTATTCCTAGCCTCTGACTTGAACTTGTAGCCACTGTGTTTATGTGGTGAGTCCAGTTGAGTTTCTGGTCAATGATAACCCCCAAGATGTTGATAGTTGTGGATTTAGTGATGATAAACACCATTGAATGTCAAAGGGTGGTGGTTAGATTGTCTCTTATTGGTGATGGTCATGGCCTGGCATTTGTGTGGCACGATTGTTACTTATCATTTGTTAGCCCAAGCCTAGATATTGTCCAGGTCCTGTTGCATTTAAACTGTATCTGAGGAGTCATGAATGGTGCTGACCAGTGTGCTATCATCAATGAATATTCCCACTTCTGATTTTATGATGGGGGAAAGGTCATTGATGAAGCAGCTGAACATGTTTGGGCCTAGAACACCCTGAGGAGCTTCTGCAGCGATGTCCTGGAGCTGAGATGACTGACCTCCACTAACCACAGCCATCTTCCTGTGTAGCAGCATGACTCCGACCAGCAAAGGGTTTGCCCTTTTCGCACAAGCTTCTTGATACCACATTCAGTCGAATGCAATCTTGATGTCAAGGACTGTCACTCTCACCTCAGCTCTGGAGTTCAGCTCTTTTGTCCATGTTTGAACCAAGGCTATAATGAGGTCAGGAGCTGTGTAGCTCTGGCGGATCCAAACTGGGTATCAGTGAGCAGGTTATAAATGAGCGGGTGCTGCTTGATAGCACTGTTGCTGTCATCTTCCACCACACTACTGTTGATTGAGAGTAGACTGACAGAGCTGGAATTAACCAGTTGGATTTGTCCTGTTTTTTGACTCATGCCATGTTCTTTGATATGTATCCTTATCATCAATCTTCCATTTGTTTCTTGTTATTTCTCAATGCATTTATAAGTCAACTGCATTGTATATCTAAACCAGAGATCACATTATGTACAGGAGGACGATAGAGTGTGCCTGGGGTTTCTCAACTGCTGTGCTTGTACTTGCTTACACAAGATGTATGTTGCAGGACCAAATTGTTCACACTATATTGGGCAAGTGAAATTCTGTGATATCATTGCCCCCACCCCAAACTCAAAAAAATCCAACCTTGAACTTTATGGAAGATGTCCTTACAGCTTAGATGCATTGCCTTCCATGCCAAGCTGAGATGAGACTTAAAGTTAGCATCTGCTTGTATTTCTTTAGTTGACATAACAAGGAGGCAATTAGTGTAAACATTGTAACGATCATGTTTGCTTGAGACCATAATGTGTAATACTCATTATTAGAAAGTGAATGACCTACTGATGAAATGTATGTTGATCGCTGATGCGTAGAATGACTCAGTCAGTGGATGCAGAATTGCTGCTAGTAGAAATTCAATTCAAAACAATTATAGTCTAGCCCAAAGGGAGAACCAATAACTAATTCTGCCCATGTGATATGGCATCCATTTTGTCTTAATTTAGTGAAGTTGACTCTCGATTTTAACTTTGTGTTCTTGTGAATGAGTTGCAACCTCTGCCTGTGAGGCAAGAATGGTCCACACAATCTCATGTTCCCTTTTGTGTTGCTATCTCTATACCCCGATGACTTTTCAGACTCCATCTGCGTCCAT
This sequence comes from Chiloscyllium plagiosum, assembly GCF_004010195.1. Classification (NCBI taxonomy): domain Eukaryota; kingdom Metazoa; phylum Chordata; class Chondrichthyes; order Orectolobiformes; family Hemiscylliidae; genus Chiloscyllium; species Chiloscyllium plagiosum. The sequence continues at coordinate 48,023,008 of NC_057727.1, forward strand.
TCAGCTCCTTTATTTAACAGTTGAATCATTCAATCTATATCCTGCAGCCGTGGATTTCTAAATCATCCTTGCCTTTGTTGACCAACTACTCTCTTTCTGTTGAGGCCAGATTAATGATGAATTATGAGTCCCACTCCCAAGACAAGAGCTCCCACTCCCAAGACAAGAGCTCCCACTCCCCTCCAATGCTGTTTGAGCTGCCACCCTTCTATCTTGAATTGCCCGCTTTCACTGTAATAATTTCCTCAGTGACACAGTCCAATGCTACACAGCCCCAAACTTGAGATTACCAGCTTCCCCAGAACTTCATGGATTGACTCCTGACAAGCACCCTGACCATTAATTCTTAAAGCCCTGGAGTGAGCATTGCACACTTTCTGGACTGACTTTGCAGACAGCCCTGATCACAGTCCAGCCTGTGGATGGGCATCACCACAGCACCTGAAGACTGGTTGCTCTTGACCCAAGACTGGCTGTGACCCAATCTCCAGACTACAAGATCCCATAATCTCAAACTCTGCTCGGACAAGTGTCTGTCTGACGGCGTCATACAGCAATATGTCCACCCTCTTGAGTGTTCAGTGCACTGAACTGTGACAAGCTGCCTGCCTCTCCCTCTACATTAGAAAGCAAATTAATACACATAGGCTGACAGCTTGTAATTGAGCTCTGAAGGACTAACAAGTGAAGCAAGCCACAGAAACTGGCAGTCTCAATTAAGTGCAAAGTGTTTGAGTGCTAAGAAATGAATCTAAAAGCCACTTCATGAGATGTGCACAAAGTGACCTGGCTGGAACTGGCAAGTCAGAAAAGCCCTGAGCTCTAAACTGAAGCATTGTGAAGTGGTGTGTTATTTGGTCTGAAAAATAATGGTGTGACAAGGCTGGAGGTTTGGCATTTCTGACTTGCCTGGACATAGAGTAATGGAGGACAGTGTCCATGGAGCACACAGGGAGTTGTGATAAAAACAAAGTTAGATGAAGGCATGGAAAAGTGAGAAGTGAGCAAGAAAATCGTGCAGTTTTCCAAGAATGGGGGTGAGAATTATAGGCTGCAAGGGAGTAAGTTTATGAGCTGCAAAGGAATTGGAAAAAGGTAGTTGCTGCTCATTAATGACATTCTGAACTCAGCATTTAACTCTTATGGACAAAAATAGAATTTATTCTCTCAATGAAGAAATGGATTTTTTTCTTATTTTCATGATATTTTCCCAATTTCTCACCATCGCACATACCAATCAAGGGATTGGAAAATTCTCTCCATGAATACCAAACATAAGTCATTTTTGAGTATAGCAATACCCAACCAAATAATACTATCCTCCGATACTATAACCCAAGCTTATTTCGGAACCTCTGATGAAAGCAACATTTCACAGTAGCTACTGGCCATTAGAAACATCCTGGAGAATAAACATAATGCATGGCTTCTCTTATCCACTACCAAGTATTTCTCAAATCACTCCTGTTTATTGACAACTCCAGAAAAGCATATGAAATATTAATAGACATCCTTGTCACAAAGATTAAAACAATCTATTGATTCTTTGTTGCTTTTCATCTTCCCGAAACTGAAGAGACAATAAATTCCTCAATTGCTTTCACCAGAACCTGTGAGTTTTCTATTTTGTTTCTCACTTTCCTTCACATCGCTGGCCTCAACTTGTTAATGAGACCTATCTTTTGTTTCCTTTGCCCCACTCCAGGGTAAGACAGTCACCTGAGGGTGGAATCAACCCAGGTGCTGTGAGGCATCGTGCTAACCACTGATCCACGATCAAGGATAAGCTTCATTAATTCGCATCCATTGTGGAGGTGTTCACTGAAGAGACTGAAAATTGCTGCATTGGTGGTGAAGGTTGGAGGGGCAGCAGTTGGGGACACATTTTTTGTTTATACACAGGAAAAAAAAGTATCAGCCTTCTTTATAATTAGTCTTTGAATCTTCTATGGTATGAATAACCACAACCCAAATCTGGAACTCTCGGTGAGCCCCTTTTTCTCCACCTGGCAGCCTCGTTCCCTGATTTCAGCAGATATAACATCTGTGATGCAGTCACATATGTCCTGATCAATGCCCACAGCACTATGCTAGTTTGGCAGTCTGGAAACTTGACCTTCCTTTGGGCCAGTTTCCAACAAGTCCTTTGCATATTGCCAAAAAATGGCAGCATAAACAAATTCTATAATGCTTTATTTCTTCATTGAAAACTCAGCTTAATCATGCCAACATAGGCAGATTATGACTTCCTGTTGGCAATGCAGCATTGATCATTTATCATAAAGCAGCCCAGATAATATGACCGGATTGCTAACTCTTGCTTTGGTTAACATGCCAACAGTAACTGTGTCTCATTTTTGTTAAAATATTATTGGTTTTTGATTTGGTAATAGCATTGTTAGAAACACTTTATCATTTATGAGTGTATAGGGGCCATAGCAAAAACAGTCAAACATAGAACATAGAACATAGAATAATACAGCACAGAACAGGCCCTTCGGCCCACGATGTTGTGCCGAACATTTGTCCAAGCTTAAGCACCTATCTATGTACCTATCCAATTGCCGCTTAAAGGTCATCAATGATTCTGACTATAAAAATTAAAATTAAATCTTATTTACACATGCATTTACATATCATTTGCATTATTATTATTATTATTATTATTATTATTATCATCATTATCATTACTGTGCGGCATATCTACCATGCTTCACAGAAATTGGGAATTATGAATGTTTTGAAAGTTATTATTACTTTGGGAATATAGATTTTAAAGTAGAGATAAGTGGGCTTAGTGTGATGAAGATATGTTTTTAAAGAAAGGATCAGAAAGTCATTTAGAATAGATTACCTTTTTAAAACATTATATGACTTCAGCTAAATGTCTCAATAGCTCCCTGGTGAGATAATTACTACTTACTGTTGACTGAAGTTTTAACAAATAACCAACAGCAAAACAGACAGCCATAAGACCATAAGACATAGGAGTGGAAATTAGGCCATTCAGCCCATCAAGTCTGCTCCACCATTCAATCATGGCTGATAAGTTTATCAACCCCATTCTCCCGCTTTCTCCCCGTAACCCCAGATGCCCCTGTAACTCAAGAACTTATCTATCTCAGTCTTAAATATACGCAGTGATGTAGCCTCCAACTGTGACAATGAAATCCATAGATTCACCAGTCTCTGGCTAAAAGGTCTTCCCTTTACTCTAAGGCTATGCCCTCGGGTCCAAGTCTCTTCTACCAATGGAAACATCTTCCCAAATGTACTATGGTCAGCCATTTAGCATTCTGAATGTTTAAATTAAATTCCCCTGCAACCTTCTAAACTCCATTGAGGATAAACCCATTGCTCTCAAACGTCCTCAAGATTCACATGCAGATTGAATACGGAAGATCTTAACCACCATGACAATAGTTTAGGTTTTGGTACCCTCCAGATAAATGGAAAGAAGTCTTAATAACCTCAAAGTAATCAAAGTCAGAGAGAAGGCTGGCTAACAATAAGTTAGCCTTTCTGTATGGTTTGGGGAAAGATGGAGAAAATCACATCCAGTGAAAGTGCGAATTGTCAACAAAATAAAATGTGAGTGAACTTATCAGTTGAGTAGAAATTTTAAAGTGAAGAGAGCAGTGATACTTCATTGGGGTTGAATATCTGTAAAGGATATTATTGGAAATAAAGCAAACTTACCTTTTGTTGTTTATGATGGGCCTTCCCAAATTTGTTTCACATTTTAGTTTTTAACAATTTATTTCTATAATAACCTTGTGTTCTTTTGTTGAACCTATATTGGCATTTCAAGGAAATATGTTCAGTGACTGACCACTATAGAAACCAAAGTGCAGAAATAAAACTCATGGTCTATCAAAACAAGTTTCACTCTCGAGTCTTACTATTACCATAAACTGGGAGTATAACATAGAGAATGACTTGTGGAATAAATTATCACTTCTCCTCTGTTCAGTAACTGAGTAATCACAATTCCTTTCCACACAAATAAAAGTTACAAGTTGCCCTTGAAGACAGATTAGTAATGTTGCTTGCTTTACAGTGCCAGTTCATTAAAACCTTGCACCTTGATATAATTTTTTTAGAAAGCTACCATGAACAAAATAATTCTTAGCATATAATTCAAACTGTTATGAAAAGGCATTCTGAAATCCACAGTAAAGATTATGCCAATCTGTTTGAGTGCAGCTTTGATGTACCTTTAGAATTGTTGTGAAGCATGGCATTACATAACAATATTTGCTGTATAATTTCACTCTCCTCCCCAATTTTAACAATATGAGAAAAAATGTGTTCTAGTTCAATACTTAGACTGCATTGATTTCTTGGGGCCAGACAGTATCTTGAAAACCTGTGTTGAAAATCTGCACTGCCCTGTTGAATGTTATTGCTAATTGTCCTTGTATTTGGCCCAATGCTCCTGGAAGTGACGCTGTATTAACAAGTTTATATAGAGTCAAAGAACTTTTACAGGACAGAAAGTGGACCTTCAACCCATCATAACTGCACTTGCTATCAAACATCCAACTATTCTAATCCCCTATTTCCAGCACTTGGTCCATGTCCTTGCATGTTATGGTGTTTCAAGTGTTCATTAAATACTTTTTAGATGTCTTGAGGGTTTACATCTCTCCCACTCTTTTAGGCAGTGTGTTCCAGTTATCCATAACCCACTGGGTAAAAAATAGCCTCAATCTCCTGTAAGTCTTGTTATCTTAAAAACTGTGGTCTCCAGCTATTGATCCAACTACTAAGTGGAAATGTTTCTCCCTATCTACCCTGTGTATGACCCTCAGCACATCTTAATCTGATAACCCCCTTAGCCTTCTCTATTCTAAGGAAAACAACCTCAGTCTATCTAGTGTCTCTTCACAATTGAATCATTGTAGCCTTAACAGCATCCTGGTGAATTTCTTCTGTATTGTCTCTCATGCATCGTTCCTACAATATGACGACCAGAGCTATACACATTGGCCTAACTAATGTCATGTGCATCTCCCAGTGAATTTCTCACCCTTTTCATTACTTTAAGCATGCATGCTTTCAGTTCTCTTCTTGCTTCTTTAAAAGTGACATGTAAGGGTCATGCTGTAAAGCAAGGAATATTTACACAATTTATAAAAAAGTGATGAATGACATTTCAAATGAGCCAGAGTTTGATTTTCCTTCCCCAAAAACTTCAAATAATAAGCAACTCACTCCTCTTGGTTTTGGAAATCTTTTGTCCTGAGAACTCTGCAGGCTTGATCTGACAGACATCTGGTTGTTGCAGGGGTAATAAAACCAGTTAGATTTACATAACCATAAGAGAGCAGAATTTGGATCAATTCATGATCACTTCCTTGACTTTAGACTTAACACTTTAAAGCAAACAGAATCAAGGACAAAAACTGAAATCAAAATAGATTGAATGCGCATTAGCAAGCCTTGGGGCCAAAGTGGAAATGATGGAGAGGATGTCAACTAAAGAGTGTGAGTTTCAGAGACAGCTTAAGCAATGTAGGCAAGATGAAGAACAATACAAAGGGAATGAATGGAGATCAATGCAGTTTACATTTGGAGTGCACCATTTTATTAAATCAAAGCTTTTTTCAAAGTGGAGTGGAGGGAGAGAGACCTTCTGATACTGACATTTTTCTGCAGATATTTGAATTGTTAGTATGAGAGACAAAAATGAATGAGTCAGCTGACATGGTGTTACAAAGTGGAAAAACTCCATTCTACAGTTTCTGCTGATACAGCGACCTGACATAGTGCATAGCTACTATAGTTCAACAAGTGTGTATGGCCTAATATTACAGAGGTCAAAGTTGAAATCTATGCTTAAATTGTAAAATGGAATTCTGAAATAAAAGATGATCATAATGTGGACAAGTAGCAGAGTGAACATGAGCAAGTGGACTGTCAGATACAATTAACTGGATCACTAATCGTAGGGAATCACCTGTCATAGCTACTCTATCTGCATTTTATGTAACACCATTCACACATTCCTGCTCACTCTTGTTACACTTGGGACAAGCAGTAATGCAAGAATGAACAACTATGGACTTACTTAATGTCTGATTGGAAAAGGCAAATGTTAAAGATTTAAGAAAGACCCTAATGCAAGAAAGATGGTCCAGGAGCAGTCAACAGTAAATCAATAAACTTCTTCCACTTTTTATGTAGGTTCATTATAACGTTTTTGAAAAGAAGGCTGAACTTTAACAGCTTGGATATGTTTCATTAGGGAGCAGATCATTCAAATGCTAAAGATAGAGACTTATATGTTGTATGAGATGAATTAATATTTGCAATAACTGGAACGCCTTCTGGGCCTATTTTTGCAGAATATAGTTTCCTTCCAAGGTCACTTTCTTGTGGCATAGATTTATATTTGTTGTCATTCTGGGGTCAGATGTCATTCAGCAACAGCCCGTAAGGGATTTGCACTACTGATGAGACACTGCACCAGATTTGTCAAGGAAAACATTGTATTTACTAACACTGAAAGTAATCATGGTTACAAATATCATAGATACAAAATAATTGTGCAATTCATGTCCAGGTTGTGCTGTAGTTCAGTCGCCAGAGTCTAATATTTTAATTTGCTTCTTGAAGCTGTTATGTCATGAAACTGCAGTACAATATCTATTTCAGACCATTTGTCTCTGGATTGAAAGATCAAAAGTTGCAGGAACATAGAAGACTGCATTATTCATAGATGGTGTCTCATGCTGCCTCAGTTATCAAAGATATAAAGCTGGGATCTATCACTGCCTTTGCTGTAATACACAGGAAAAATTGAACGTTAACCTCTATTATGACGAATACCACTAATTGGGCATATGGGCTTCTTCCAAACTGCTTTTAGAAAGAGTCAGTGACATTGTAAAGTGTTTTGTCTTTCCTGCTAAGTTTTTGGCTTCTGCTGAGCATCTCTCTAGAGTATAGCCGACAATGCAAGCCAGCAGATTGGGCAGCAAGCCAGTTTGTATTGAACAGATGGCTGTTGAACCACGTTGCTTTACATACTCTTTTGCAGCATCTTAGTTATGCAGGTTCACATTTTCATTGCATGATAGGTTAACAAGGCAATTGAAGCTTTCAATGATATTGGACTAAGATTGTGATTAATGGGATAAATATGCCATTAAATATATTTAAGGTAGTTTCTTGATGTTCAATGTTGTTTAAACACTTTCATATAGCTTTATTTTTCATACAAATTAGATCCTGATTATTACAGATACACTTAATAATAATATTGTCAGTTATCTCTCTTAAATATTGAATTGGGAATAATGGACAGATAGAATGAATACAGATAATGAAAGGTACACGAATAAAGGCAAGTAATATATTGGCACATGAATCTAACTATGAGATTATTTTCACAATAATTTCTTCCATACCTTGTTATTTTTATTACTTACTGAGACGTGACATTTTGAGCAATACGCAGGTTGTTTTGGAAAGTACTATGATCAAATGACTCCTGAATTACAGCATTCAGATTATTTGCTGTGGCCTGTTATAATTTAGTCACTGCATCATTACAGAATTGTACTTGAAAAGGATATTTGGGAAATAACATTGATATTTAAGGTTGTCATGTTATTTATACCATGGGCAAACTGCTAATCTAAAAACTGCTCATCTGCAATTCAATTCAATCAGAATGTGTTTGTATACATAAATCTGACATATTAATGTTCTCACTTTTTCATTATAGGAGTCATTTGAAGAAATCATTCAGATGTCATTTTAAAATTAGGATGAAGTTCCGCTTTTACATTCAGGGTCCATACAGAAAGAAATCACTCCTACATTCAACCAAATTAAACTTCATATCTCTGCAATAAGAATGAAAATGTGAGTGGCCTGTATATCATACTTCAATTTAATTTAATTGCTCAACTGTTATGAGATTGCTTCATACTGCATCCAATCAGCATCATAAAATACTTCTGTGAAAATTAATCTGGTATTGTCTGAAGTGCTATTTGAAATAAAGGTGTGACAATGTTTCTAGGTCATCATTTGTCCAGGTCATCCAGTAATTTTGAAGTTCACTTTTGCTGCTTATTTAAAAAGGAATTGGACTGCAGCTACTGCATTATTTTTATTAAATTAGTAATTCTCTTATCTTGGCCTATCATGGAGTTTGCAAGGTTCAGTTTAATGAATACACTCTCTTGTAAGTTTTAAAGTTGTGAGATGAAGCTGCAGTGCATAAATAGAGCACAAAAACTCAGCTATCACTCCACTGAAGTACAGAGTGTTGCATTATTAAATAGATTAAATAAACACTGAAGTCAGCGCTGTCTGTTCAATTGGATGTATTAATTGGAAGGTAGTGGTGATTGTTGTGTAAGGGTGTAAAGATCTGAAACATTTAATGCTGGAGTGCCTTCAGCACCACCATTATTCCATCTAAGCTGCGGAGCCACTGGGAAGTTCTATATGCCATTTCACACACTGCTGCATTGGCTTCTATTTCTGGATGCTTTTGTTGCACATGACTCTCAGAGATCCATGCAGAGGAAAACAATATGAGGGAATATTTAGCACTAACCTCTATGAGGGATTTTTAAAAAGGACCCAGGGCTAAAATAAAGGGAAATCTCAAAGTTGTCTATGAGCATATAAACAGTAAGGGGATGGTTAAAGAGGAGTAGGTCTGGTTAGGGATGTGGAAGAAAGAGGCAAGCCTGTGGTATTAAATTAATACTTTGCATCTGTCTTTATTGAGGAAGGAGTTCACTCAGTGATCGAGAAGGAAACTCAGTCAGTTGAAGGATTTAGAATTTAAATGGAGGAGGGTACTCAATAGGTTATTGGTCCTTCAAGTTGATAATGCATCAGGATGAGATGAGGTGTGTTCTAGGGTATTGAAGGAAGAGAGAGTGGAAATTGCTGAGGCACTGGTGGCAATCTTTCAAACCTCCCAAGTTCAGGAGTGAAGCAAGCGAAGTCAACAATTGCAAGTATAACATGATTGTTCCAAAGAAAACTGCTGTGAGGATAAACCCAGCAATTATAGACCAGTCAGTTTAATTTAAATGGTAGGGTAACTTATTGAAACAATTATCCAGCAGATGATCTTCACCTTCCATGATTGGTACTTCTATTAGCTCCTGTAACATATAAATGAAATGTGGGCCATGTGCAACTGCAGAATTCTATTAACTTTTATTACAGCCCTTGGTATCCACACATCTATATATTACATCCACAGGCACTTACATAACTGTGTTCAAGCTAATCAATTGGGCAATACCATGGCACGTTTTCTTTTTGGTGTCATGCTGCAAGAAGATAGAACTCAGTAAGATGGAGACTGAGAGTTTTATACCAATAAATCATTTGCAATGATATGGTGATGACATCATCATCCCTTAAAATTATAACAGATATCTACTGCAAGACATAACACAAGTCCTCCATTTTCCCAAAGGAAATATATTCCAAACATTTATGTCACTGTACTTAGGCACATGTTGTCAACTCAACAATTGTACAGACAGGTAAAAACAGAGTTAACAAAATCAATAATTTGAACTTTAGTGTTTTAGAGGTTTAACAACTCATCCTGCTCTGTTGATCATACATCCATGGAGAGCTATGTGTCATTCTCAGTTGCTCTTGACTGACATCTTGGTTGTTTTGCTGCTGATTGCAGTCACTCAGCATCATTGCATACTCATCAGCATTGGAGTTTTGTTCCTTCCTCCCTTAGCACATAATTAGCACTCTGTAGATTAGTTTGAGGTGACGAGTATTCCTTTGCAATGTAGCAAAGTCATGATGTCATACAACCAGGGTTGATTGCATATCTTAGAAACTTGGCTGATATCCAGGTACTAATGACTGAATTTAGGACTCACACATTCTGTCCAGTACATAGTTATGACAGTTTTCTACTTGCTCCCTGGTCATGCATCTCTTTCATTCTTCCTGAGCCATTAGGAAGGATATTCTTTGTCAGCATATGATTAGACTAGGTTGCTAGGCACGATTGCTTATACTTGCCTTGTGAACATTTCTTGAGGTGAGAATGTTAGTGCCTCTTCCATCAGTGTTGCACAAAAATGGAGTAACCTAATGTGAAAATCTTGCATTGTTGCTGGACATGTGGTGATCATCAATTTTATTCTGCTAGACAGTTTGAGTATGGATAGTAGGGTGACAATATGATATAGATCTCTCCCCACTTAGTACACATGTCTTGGAATGATTTCCCAATGAACTGCAGTCCATTGTCAGATATTATCCACTCTGGTATGTCGATTAAGTTGAAAATGGGATCATTGTTTCAGTGATGTGTAAATTGATTGCTTTTCTAAAGTGTTGAACAATGGGAAATTCGGAAAAGTTATCCATCACAATGACATAATATTCCTTGTGGACCATGAATAAATTAGTTTCTCTTTCTTCTTAAGTTGTGGAAGGAACATTAGTGGATGTAAAGGTTCCCTTTGTTGTTGAAGTTGGTGTGTTTGGGATGCCTCACATGCATTAAAAGTCATTGGATATCCTGGCTCTTTCCTGGCCAGTACACAGATTTACTGTGCATTCTTGTGCATTCAATACACGTATGTCCTTGTAACATGATCATGATAGTTTGGCAAAGTGCATTTTGTTTTAGGACTTGCTGATCTTTGAAAATGACTTGTTGCGATGTACCAAATTCACTACTGTCAGGCCAAAGTGATCAAATGTTCTCAGGAACTTCTTTAATGTTGCCAGGCCACTTTGTTGAAAAAGTCTTTTAAGGTACATGTCATTGATCATCTTTGGCAGTTCTGGCAAAGAACTGGTTCTGGCCAAGATGTAACAAATCAACCTTGAGAATGTTTTCAATCTCGTGCTCTATAGCATTAACGTGTACAGCAAGAGAGATCTCTTGTCATTGATTGGTTTGCATATTGTACTCAGTGTGATCATCTAATGACCTGGCTTATATCAAACTTCAAGATCATATCCTTGCACCTTGACAAGTGAAAACTGCAAAAGCGTTGGTGCAATTGTTAGTGTTATTTGGTAGATCATTTCTAGTGGCAAATGGTCTAGTTGAATGATGATTTCTTGTCAAATAGCATTTTTGTCTCGCAAAGGCAGGAGCATCAGTCCTTTTGCCAATCTCCAACATTAAAGAAGTTCCTGAGAACATTTGATCACTTTGGCCTGACAGTAGTGAATTTGGTACATCACAACAAGTCATTTTCAAAGATGAATTGGCTATACTAAATTGCCCTTAGTGTTAGGTATGTTAGTCAGGGGTAAATATAGGATTGGGGAATGGGTCTGGGTGGGTTACTCTTTGAGAGAATCAAAGACATATTTTTGCTCATCTTGCCACATCAGGGCATCCTTCTCGAGCAAATCTCTCAGTGGAGAAATCTTTCCCTCGAAGTTGGGAATTTAGCGAAATGAAGTTGAAAAATGCCCATACCTTTGGGGTGAGTGTTTGCTTAACATCCTTGATCTTGCTTGGATTGAAATGGACAACATGGGCAAAATACATGAATCTGAAAATGTTTACCTGGCCAGTGTTGACCTGACAGTCTGTGCTTTAAGTGACAATCCATGTCATTATATTGATGCCATTAGGAGGTGAGAGTGTGGTCATGGTTCAGAATCTCTGTTTTTTTCTGAATCATGATCACATGATCAGCAGTTTTGCAAATATAGAGAGAAATATTTTCAATAATCCTAGCCATGTGTTGTTAGAATCAATTTTAGCTTATTGATAGTCTGAAAACAATATAATCCAAATGGCATCTGAAATGTTGTGAGCTCTTTGGATTTTCCGACTAGATTAGATACCCTACAGTATAGAAACAGGCCCTCCAGCCCAACAAGTCCACACTGACCCTCCGAAGAGTAACCCACCCAGACCCATTCCCCAATCCTATATTTACCCCTGACTAACATACCTAACACTAAGGGCAATTTAGTATAGCCAATTCATCTGACCTGCACATCATTGGATTGTGGGAGGAAACCTGCACAGACACGGGGAGAATGTGTAAACTCCACACAGACAGGTACCAAGGTGGGACTCAAACTCAGGTCCCTAGCACTGTGAGGCAGCAGTGCTAACCACTGAGCCACCAATGGGTGGATGAACCAGATGGATGAACTTCGTGCTTCGTATGAACCTGGCATCAGACATGCAGCATTTAATTCTTCCAATATTGGTATTTTATGTGGGCTGTTTGTAACTGAGAGATTAGGGTGCCTTTGATCTAGACATGCACTTATGGTGCAAACTTCCTTTAAGACATGCGATGGATTGCCAAACATCTGTGTGGTAGTCGACCTTCCAAACGATATGCAGTTCCACTTGAGGCTTCTCATCAATTGTCTTCATTGTACTTTTGATGCAAAGTTGCGTGATCGTTAAAATTCATGATCATGTAGAAGTGGTCTGGGTACATTTGAGATTATTGACCTGATTATATCACATTTGGTCGATTCTGCCACAATACATGTGTCTTGAATCTCGTGAACAGTTATGATGCTGAGACTTTTTTTATGCGCACTGGTAGTCTACCACTGTTAGATCATTGACACCTACCAGATAGGAAATTTCAGGAACCAAAACTGCACATTTATATTGGCACTGTAGTGTGATTTTGTCACTGCATAGATTGGTATTGTTTATATGCTGTGAGATGGTCTTTTATAGATTGTATAATGGAGCACCACTTGTTGGGAGTACATTTCTTTTAGGATGTGTAGTAGTAGTATGTTACAATTTTGACATTTAAGGTATATCAGCCTATCTTTTGTGGTCATTTGATGTTGATTGTTGTAAAACATTCAGATCGTCCCATACTGTCGAAGTGGCGCCTGAGGTTTGGTCAGCTTTGAAATGTTGCTTTTTGGTTTGCTGGCTGTTCCGTTTATTGATATTCTATGCATGTTTGGACGACCTTCCATGCTGCCTGCATTGTGATATTATATGACCTTGGTCGTTGCCTGGGTCTGGCTTGGATTTTGGAAGCAGACTTTCTGTGCATGTGTGCTTATTGTCATTTGCTGTCACACGCTTTGTAGATGTGAAGAAATGCTGGGCAATTTCAAGGTAGGCGCAACAAACTTCACCAATGACAGATTTGGCTGGATTGCTGTATTTTGATGCCTGCAACAAAGGTGTTGTCAATACCTCAAACAAGCAACTAATCTAGCCTGCTACTATTGCTACATGTCCATCTTCCACAAAGTGGTCAATGGAACAGCCCTTTTTCTTGTGAATAATAGCAACTTTAGAAGAACTATTGAAGCACATCAAAATGCAATTTAATTCAGATATTTAAGCTTTATATTTGTATAATCAACCTATCATGATCAAAACCGAATGGGGCTAAATTTGAGGCTCAACTGAAAGCAAATGCTAGTGTGCCAGGGCTGCTGCTATCTTGGCAAAGTCTTAGAATGGATGGTGCAAGAATAAAAGAAAGATATGTAGGTACCTTATTAGTTCACACAAAAGAATTAGTCCCATTACATCAGTGAAACGCTAAAGCAATTTTCAGATTTTTCAATGGACAATGGGATGTGCCAGATGTATGCTATGCTATTCATTTGCTTTTAGCAACCTAGTCAACATGTCGTAAAGAGACCTTTGCAGTCTCTCTGTAACAGGTCTGAATGATTTTCAAAAATCTTTTAAATAATTAAAATACCACCGCTTTTTGCAAACAGGTTCCTCGTTGAATGTGCAAACAGCTCACCAATTACATGGAAATGAAGCTTGACCATAAACACTGGAATAGCATAAAAATTCCATCCCGTTCAATGACAATATAAGGCAGTATAAAATAATGAACAGTCTACATTTTAATGTAATAAAACCAACAAAACTTTTTTCTATAATCATTTATGATGATGATTGTGGCCTCTGTGGAAAATTAACACATTACTTAGCTATTAGTACTGGAACAATAATCATATTCTCTACAATTTTTGAATAATAACATAATTTACAGATTTCAAATGGATAATAAAATTGATGTTCTTTATTGCCAATAAAGTTGTCAGTAATTCAAAATGCATAGATTATAGAGAATGCTTAACATTTTACAGTTGCTGTGATCTATTGAAGTGTGGAGGCAAATAAATCAAGTTATGCAGATTCTCTTCAAGTAGCACACGAGCATGATCACGATTAAATCTTGAGCATCTGTGTGAAACTGAATGTCATGTTGTACATTGATGATGGATATAGAAACAATGAAAATCATGTACATTTTGTATGACCAAGTGCCCAGTCAGACAAGAGTATTACACCAGAAACAATGATATATCCCTTTAAGCTGATGTAATCAAATAGCTATTATTCTGACACAGAGTGAAGTTTTTCAGAGGTGAATTACAAATTTTTGATGGGTTCATTTTCATTTTTTAAAAAAACATTGTTCATATCTTAAAGGGTCATATCTAGAGTGAAAATAACAGTGTTGGAAGATGCAGAGCTTGCTTTCAAAAAATATTGCACCTCATTGTATCTATGTCCACAACTGAAGTGGTAAGGTTTCATTTCATTTCTTCAGACAGATTGAGCTGAATTTTCTCTTTTATTGGCACATTGGGTGTGATTCAGCATTTGGGCTGTATGTGTATATTGTAACAGAAAAAGATCCTTCAGCCAATCAAGTCTGTGTCATTCAAAGACAAGCACCAACAAAATTTGTCAGTGTGACTTTTTTTCACATAATCATCCGCACTTCAGCTCACCAACTACACAACTGACCCCCCTCTCATTGAGTCGTGCAGTTGGAGAGCTGAAACTGCTGACCATTACTAGGACTTTGTGGCATTCATGCCATCGGTGTCATCTTTAAGCCACAGCTCCACAGTCCTTTGGATACTGCAAGCCATAAGCTGTCTTGCAATGTGCTCTTTGACTTCTATTGCTGAGAACATGATGCATGGCCTCTCACTTTACAGATAAGCAAATGGAAGTGCTGGCACAGGGTGGTGGAAAGAAGGCACCACAGAATTACATCCATCCTATTGTCTGTCATGAGAGACTTCACTCAAATATTGTATACTGACTGATGCCTTAAACTTAGTGCCATGCATATTACTATCCTGTCTCACTGACTGCTGCTTTCTTCCTGATGGTGAGTAGGACTTTAATGTGCAGTTGTTTAAAGGTGAAATCACCCAAAGATACCAAGTGTTCATTCATAAATATCAGAGAACATTTAATCCAAACCAGAGAAGTTCAAGTACTGCAGCATTAACTGCGTCCAAACATACCATGGACTTACAAGAGGCTGCTTACCATAGTTAACAGATCAACAGTCAACAGAAAGTTAAATGAAAGAAAGTCCAAACCCAAGTTATTCCTCCTGGAATTGGGTTTCAATTACATTCTGTCTAGTCTTTCATGCTAAATGGTGCACAATTTTTTTGTCATCTCTTGCATGTCCCTCCCGGTCAATATTCTGATCGTTATTCTCAGGGGATTGATCACCATTCCCCGCTTCCTCTGCATCCAGGGCATCTCCATTTGTCAGCTCCAGTTATGAAGGACACAACATACCACAATGATGAGGGACACCTTTTCTAGGCTAAACTGTAAGGCCCTGACCAAACAGTCCAGGTATTGAAACCTGATCTGAAGAAAGTCTGTAAGGCCCTGGGGAAGCATGAGCACGGTTTTCTCTCATGTGGTGTCCATCTGGTGATTTTCTAAAGGTGTCCTCAGACATGTGTAGAAGGGATAGCCTTTGTCTCTCAGCAGCCATCATCATATAGCCTGAGGATACTGGAGGAGGCAGACACCTGTGAGCTCTTCAGTATGTAAGTGTGCATCAGTGGCAGCTCCCAGGATTTCTGATGCACACCTTAAAATCTGGCACTAATCTCACAGATACATAGATGGAGTGGAAGCTTTTTCAGGTGACCTCTGCAGATTGGCGATAAGCCACATGGTGCAGTCAATAGCACCCTGAACCTGGGGGATGCCAATAATGTTGGAGTCATGATCAAATAAAAGAGTGAAACTGAAGCAATGGGTCAAATAACCTATATCTATACCTACATCTTATGGTCATATGGAGTCCCATTGCCTGAGTTACTCTCCTTGTTATGAGGGAATATTAAAAACTGGCATAATCTGGAAATTGGCATGAGTGACATCCTATGCTCCTAATGATCTTTCAGCCTCTCCTGTCCCTTCATGCAACTGTTTATGTTCCCAATTTTTCAACTGCCTTGTTGATTGCTCACTCTCCTCATGCGAAGACCAGAGTAGAATTAGAATTAGAATCCCTGGAAACAGGCCATTCGGCCCAACAAATTCACATTGATCCTCCGAAGAGTACCCATCCAGACCCACTCCCCTACAATTACCCCAACTAATAACCTACACTACGGACAATTTATCTTGGCCAATTCACCTAAACTGCACATCTTTTTGGAATTGGGAGGAAACCGGAGCACCTGGAGAAACCCACACAGACATGGGGAGAATGTGCAAATTCCACACAGACAGTCGCCCGAGGCTAGAATCGAATCTGGGTCCCTGGCGCTGTGAGGTAGCAGTGCTAACCACTGAGTCACCGTTCCACCTACGGTAATTGTGTCTTGTGAGAAATCCCCTTCATAGCACCCAGTCCCCTTCTATAAGTTGCTTCCTTGCAGCATCATTATCCTCACACTAACCCAGACCATTGAGGCCAAATGTGAGTTTCCTTCTTTACTTAGGACTCTAAGTGCTAACCACTGAGTCACCGTTCCACCCACGGTAATTGTGTCTTGTGAGAAATCCCCTTCATAGCTCCCAGTCCCCTTCTATAAGTTGCTTCCTTGCAGCATCATTATCCTCACACTAACCCAGACCATTGAGGCCAAATGTGAGTTTCCTTCTTTACTTAGGACTCTAGGACCATTGATACATAAACCATCAGGAATGACTGGGGCCTAGCTCCTGTTTTGAAAGGATAGGATATCCCTGACAAGGAGCAACTCACCCAAGGGTCAGATTTTCCGGCAGCACCTCACATTAATGTACCTGTAATCCCCAGACTGGTTGTACTTAATCTGCAGGACCAGCCATGACCATCCATCCCAACCTCCTCCAGTGGTCCCCAGCATCACAGAGAATAGTCTTCAGCCTATTCAATTTACTCCATGTGATACCAAGGAACTGTTAGAGGGACTGGATACTGCAAAGGCTATGGTCCCTGACAATACTTTGGCAATAGTACTGAAGATCTGTGTGCCGGACCCTGCCTCTCCCCTAGCCAAGGTCTTCCAGTACCGAAATAACACTGGTATCTACCCAACAATGTGGAATATTGCCCAGGTATGTCCTGTACACAAAAACAAAATGACAAATCCAACCTAAACAAGGACGGCCTCATCAGTCTAATCTTGATCATCAATAAAGTGATGGAAGGTGTGATCAGTAGTGCTATCAAGCATCACCTTCTCAGCAATATCAGTCACATCCGGTTTGGGTTCTACCAGGACCATTCAGCTCCTGACCTCATTACAGCCTTGATTCAAAAATGGACAAAACAGCTGAATTTCAGAGGTGAGGTGAGAGTGACAGCCCTCAGCAGCAAGACCATATCTGACCGAGTATGACATCATGGAGCTCTAGCAAAACTGGAGTCAAAGGGTATCGGGGTATATCAGCTGGTTGGAGTCATACCTGGCACAGAGGAATACAGTTTTGGTTGGTGGAGGTCAGTCATCTCGGCTTTAGGACATCATTGCCTTAATTCCTCAGGGTAGTTGTCTTAGGCCCAACCATCTTCAGCTGCTTCATCAATGACCTTCCTTCCATTATAAAGTGGGGATTTTTGCCAAAGATTGTGCAATATTCAGCACTATTTGTGACTCATCAGATTCTGAAGCAGTACATGTTCAAAAGCAATGAGATTTGGACCATACCCAGGCTTGGGCTAACAAGTGACAAGTAACATTTGCACCACAGAAATGCCAGGCAATGACCATCTCCAACAAGAGAAAATCTGACCACTGTCTCTTGATAGTCAGTGGTGGCACCATCACTGAATACCCCACAATAAATATCCTGGAGGTCACCATTGATTAGAAACTCAGTTGGAATCACCACACAATAAGAGTGGCTACAAGAGCAAGTCAAAGGCTAGGAATACATTGGTGAGTAACCTCCAGACTCCCCAAAACCTGTCCTACAAGGCACAAGTCAGGAATGTGATGACTCCCCATTTGCCTGAAAGGGTGCAGCTCCAACATTACTTAAGAAACTTAGCACTATCCAGGACAAAGCAACCCACTTGATTGGCACCACATCCACAAGCATCCACTCCCTCCACCACTGACAATCAGGTGTGTACTATCTACAGGATGCACTGCAGAAATTCACCAGATCCTCAGACAGCACCTTCCTAACCCATGACAACCTTCAACTAGAAAAACATGGGAAGCAGATACATGAGAACCCTACCACTTTCAATTCCCCTCCAAGCCACTCACAATCCTGATGGAAATATATCACTGTTCCTTCAGTATTGCTGGATAAAAACCTTGGAATCCCTCCTGAACAGTACTGTGGGTCTACTTGTAGCAAATGGACTGCAGTGGTTCCAGGTGGCAGATCACCACCACCTTCTCAAGGGCAAGTAGAGACAGGCAATAAATGCAGGCTAGCCAGCAAGGTCCATGTCCTATGAGTGAATTTAAAAAAATCTCTGGACTGCAAGGACACAGATACACTCTGGCAAAGCCAAGTGCCTGACTATGTTTCTCCCTGGACTGACTTTGGATGAGCCCCTTAAATGAGTGTGGTGACAGCCTCTGACTGACCACAGTCTCTCTTCATATCATGAAGGTGTAGTCTCCTTTGACTTTCAGACATGGTTATTTGGTTGTCCATGCAAGGTGTTTAGTGAGCAAGCTGCTCACATTTGCTGTCGGTGTGACATTGACAGAGAGCACAATGCTGTGTAGCAGCATGTTACACCACTTGATTGTTCAGTTCTCTGAATAGTGACAAGTTGCTCGCCTCTCCCTCTGAGCTAAACAGCAATGCAAGCTCTGGGATCTGACAGCCTGTAAGTTATGAATAGAGAGCCTATACACTAAAGCTCAACGCAAGCCAAAAAGGGAGACAGCATCCAAATCAGTACGCAGTGTGTGTGCTGAAAAATGAAGCTAAGAGCCATCAGGTTAATCCTATCTCCATGTGTCTCTGCATGTAGAGTGACTACACAGAAACATGCAAATCATAAGTGTCATAGAATCATAGAATTCCTACAATGTGGAAAGAGGCCATTCAACCCATTCTAAGTGAGGTCCTGAAGGGCTGAAGCGCTGTCTGAGTTGTGGTTGGTAGAGATCAGTCATCTCAGCTCCAGGACATCTCTGCACAGGTTCTGCAAGGTAGTATCCTAGGCCCAATCATCAATGCTTCATCATTGACCTTTCCTTCATCATATGGACAGAAGTGAGGATTTGTTAACATGGCAATGCCCCATTTGCATGCAGGATGGGTGGAGGAGGATGGTGTCCATGGAGTGTGGAGGGAAATGGTGATGGTGAGCTTGTGTGAGGGCCTGAAACAGCAAGGACTTTGTTGTTAGTTTATAGCTCTGACATTCCTGTTGGGAATAGGCACCATCTGGTTTCTTAG
Organism: Chiloscyllium plagiosum; assembly: GCF_004010195.1. Classification (NCBI taxonomy): domain Eukaryota; kingdom Metazoa; phylum Chordata; class Chondrichthyes; order Orectolobiformes; family Hemiscylliidae; genus Chiloscyllium; species Chiloscyllium plagiosum. The sequence continues at coordinate 48,042,653 of NC_057727.1, forward strand.
GAGGGGAGGGAAGAGTTGGGAGATATGTAGAAATTGGGTGAGATTAGCCAATATTGAAATGTAAATGCATGGAAAGTCTTCATCTCATAGTGACGTGCAGAACATGCCATTTAAAACCAAAGGGAGAGCTTGGAAATAATTTTCTCAATCAAGAATCAGACTTTTCCTTATTCTTACCTTATTTTTTGCAAATTTCTTCCCGTTACTCACACGGTTGAAGGCATGGAAAACCTCCAACGTTTAATTCTTTGTATTTGTATCACAGGTATGACAAAGACTTGAAGTCAGCATCTTAAAAGCTCAGAGTTATGTGCCACTGGTGGTTTATAAACCAGTAGTAAATCTGCAGATTCTCCTGAAATGTATAGTCTGGAGCAATACATTTGTCATACCAGTTGACGTGAGAGTGACTGCTCTTGCCATCAAGATTTAATTCTGTAATTTTATAGCTAGGTGGATTCCATCTGAGGTTTCACAAGACAGCTGAATATGTATTTGAAAGTGATGAATTTAGAGGGGTCTGGAGATAGGGCTACACAATGAGAGTGGCCAGATAGTCCTTTCAGGAGCTGGTACAGAATAGCTGAATGTCCTGCTTCTGTACTGTAAACTCTATGATTCTAAGAACCATTTGACTGATGGTGGAATCAAGCGTTAACAAGAGTTCCTCAGGACAGTCATAGAACCAAACAGCATGGAAACAGACTCTTTGGTCTGAACAGTCTATGTCAACCATAATCCCAAACTTAACTAGTCCCACCTGCTGCTCCTGCCCCATATTCCTCCAAACCTTTCCTATTCATGTACTTATCCAAATGTCTTTTAAAAGTTGTAATTGTACTTACATCCACCACTTCCTCAGGAAGTTCATTCCACACACAAACCACCTTCTGTGTTCCTCATGTCTTTTTTGAATCTCTCTCCTATGATCTTCAAAATGTGCTCCCCTAAGTCTTGAAAATCACTATCCTAGGAAAAAGACAGCTACCATTAACCCTATTCTATGTCCCTCATAATTGTGTAAACATATATAAGGTCACTTCTCACCTTCTACACTTCAGTGAAAAAAGTCCCAGTTTATCCAGCCTTTCTTTATAACTCAAACTTTCCAAACCACGCAAAATTTTCAAATATTTATTATATTAAAATTAAAACCGAGAGCACAGTATATTGTTCCAATGGAATTCTCTCCCAGAGACCAAAAATTGGGAAACTACGAACCTTCTCAGCTTTCACTCTTCTGACAATCTTCAAACATTTCAAGCTAAAATTTAACTTACCAGAAAAACATAAAGTCTAGTAATTAATAATTTAAGTACAATATTAGCATTAATATTGTTAATGGCAACCAAAGTCTTTCTTCCAGAAAATAAAGTTCTAAAATTGCAAAGTAAAGGTTATGAACTGGTGCTGAAGACTTCAAAACATTTTTTATTTCTATTTTCTGACTTTTATTTGTTCTTTTTCTCTTTTGAAAAATACTTGTGTTTTTTTATTTTCTGGTTCTTGATTTGACATTAACTTAAATCCCAAGTGGAAAAGCAGCCTTTCTGCAGCTGGAGAAAAATGGCAACGTAAGGGGGAATGATGAGGGTCACTGTTGCAAACTGGTGAAAGGATATAGAATCTGGGTGACGGTGGAGTGGGGGAGGGAGGAGAGTTGGAAGTGGTAGAGTGCCCATTTCATTCCTGGCACCATTGAATGGTCTTACAGGAGATTTTGGGTGTAGTTGAGGAAATGGTTGGGAATGATCAATCCATGTGGAGCTAAAATGAGGCCCATAAATGGCCAATTAAGGGACATCACAGCTTCTTCCTGCATCTTTGGTATTCCCTGCAGGCTTTGTGGGGACTCTCCTGAATGTGCATCTTATGACTCAAGTGAGATATTTTCCAAGTAGGCAAGGGTCACTCCACAGAAACAGCTCCCCCTTACCCTTCACCAACAACTCTTTCCCTTTCATAGTGGTTAGAATATCTCACCCTGGTGATTCAGACATCACTGAGACTAGCTCCACAACAGCTTCAATGCAGCTGATTTGAGTTGGGTAGAACCAGCAGAGATCAGAAGTCCTGATTGCACAGTCCCACCACCCAGCAGTTCACTACACCGTGGATATGTGCTCCTGGAAACACCTAAGGTGGTGCAGTTTCTTATTTCCTGAGTCACCACTGGACCCCGCCACAACCATTAAATCTAACTTGCATCCAGAAATTCAACAAAAGTGAATTTGGTGTATGAATGCAAACTGACATGCTCATAAATGTTCACTTGCTAAGTAGATCAAGATGCTGAGTGGTCTAATAACGGTCTACTTTAAAATCTACGATCAGCAAAACAAACCATGGAACAGTGTAACACAACAAAAAACAACATTTTTTTTAAGAACCTGGAAGAAAAATAAATTCATTTTAACTACTATTTATTCAGTGGTGATGAAAATATGAAAATATCTTTTTTCAATTGTACATCCAAGCTGAAATTGATACAATTGTTAAGTAAATTACTTGATGTGCAATTTTGTCATTGGTTTTATATAGAGTCCTACAGCACCAAGACAAGCCCTTTAGGCCCAAACTGGTCCATGCCATCCAAAATGTCCGTCAACGCTAACCCCATTTACCTGCAGTTGGCCCATAAACCTTTCTTATTCATGTATTTGCCCAAATGCCTTTTAAGTGTTGTTAACGTAACTACCTCAACCACTTCCACTGGCAGCTTATTCCATGTGCGAACCACTCTCTGTGAAAAAAGGTTGCTCCATAGGCTCTCTTTGATTCTTTCCCCTGTAACTTTAAACTATTGCCCAACTCCGGGAAAAAGACTCTATTCATGCATCTCATGATCTTATACATTTCTATAAGATCCCTTCTCAGTCTCCTATGCTCTGAAGAAAAAAAAGTCCCAGCTTGTCCAACCTCTCTCTATAACTCAGACTATTGAGTCCTTGTAAATTTCTTTTGTATTCTTTCTAGTTTAATAATATCCTTCCTACAACAAGGTGACAAAAACTGAAAACAGAATACTCCAAGTGCATCCCCACCAACATGCTGGTGCTTAATTTACAGTAGCCTAATGAAAATATTTTTCTTAGGTCCATGCTGCCCACAACAATATGCTCATTAGAAACAGATTGTAGGTACCTTGGGGTAGAAATTTGTCTTGGTTGATAGTTCAAATCAGGTGGTATCAGATCTACCACTCAATATCAACAGTAACTGATATTAAGCTCCACTGCAGTCAATGGAATTATAGAGCAGTCTCTATGTAAAACAGACAGCTGACTCATTGCTATTTTACACTATTGCCGGAGACAAGTTTCTATTCCCATGTTCCTCCTTGTCCATAACACGATATTGAAAGCTCGCAGGACAGAAATACTAACAAATCAGTCTTGAATCTTTGCGTAGATGTGGTAAATAAAATTATATTCTCTGAATAAGCTACTATTATAAGAATCATTACTGCTACCTTGGCATTTTCCAGCATTTCCTTTGACCTTTAAAGTGTGCAGGATAGTGTGTGTCAGATTTAGAGAACTTCCCAACTCACTTGCATTGTGTACTTTCACAGAATCATGGGAATGCTCAGACCTAACCTCTTGCAAGTGACAATGCTGGAACTGTGATCTCATACTGTCCTCATCAAGAGAAAAAAGCATGTCCATTTCCCTGTTACTCCTTTCACCAATACAACCTGCTTATTATGATCCCACATGCTCTCAGTGAAAGTTGAACATGCTTCTACTTCCTACACTGTGACTACCAGAGAAGCTCATCATGTGATCATCAGATTACAGACACTAGAAATTTGAACTCGAGTGATTTTAAGTTTTGACTTCACTGTAATCATGAAATGAACCATTTATGATGATTTTCTTTTTGTGAGAGTATCTGTTTGATGTATACTATGAAATTAAGGAGTGGGTCCAACAATGGGTTGGATACTTGGTTATTGGTTTAAGAGACAATTCAACAAATCCATTTATTCATTATTTGGTGCTGTGGAGTTTCTTTCAGTGGCACCCATTAGTAACTCTCACTCTTCCACGATCCAGAGCATTTTCCTGCTCCTCCACTTCTTCCACGAGGTCACTCCAAGCTTGCCTTCTTTGCAATGACAAGATTTCAAACGTTGTTGCCATGAAGTTAGAGAGTTTCTCATGATTGAACTGACTGATGTTACCAGACCAGATAGGCTTTGCTTCAGAAGGACACTTGCTTGTTTAGAGTTGAGTGTGGTGCTGGAAAAGCACAGGAGATCAGTGTTCAATCAGAGCTCAGTATGAAATATGGTTTACATTTATTTCCTGTTAGCTTCTGTTCTGGAGTTACTGACTGGGGTGTCCCGAAGGTAAATAAAACAATTTCTAATTCTACTTCTTCTGGGGTGAAATCTCCATCCAATGTCAAAATTGATAGTACATACAAATTCAGCAATCATTCTATCAGACAAGTGATCTCTAGACTCTCCCTTGTCTAAACAGCCTGTAACAAAATCGATATCTTGACACTGGATAGATGAAACAGAAGTGGAGGCGAGTGTGGGTGGAATGAAGAACTAATAGGTATCATTACAGCTGAGAGACAACTGGGACTTAACCATTAATCGCACAGCAGTTGACCATTCAAGGAGCAGAACTTAGTTCTGTTCAAAAAATGTTAGATGTCTATAGATTATGCAAAATCAAGTATACACAATGACGCTCTACAACTTGGGATATTAGCGTGTCTGGCGGATTTTGGACCTCCTTCCTCTTGATGGTCTGTCTCTTTGGGAAGGTGATTAACTAATCGACTTAGCTTTGAGTACATCCATGACTTGGTTGCTGTAGCAAGGAGTTAATAATTGTCTAATGTTGTGAGGCTATAGCTTGGAAAGCTGGGTCAGAGCCTTTGAGTGTTACAATCACTTTTACATCCATAAGGCAGTGGCACCTGTGCGTGGGTGCTCAGCTTCAGTTCGTGCTACACACATAATGTGGATCTGCCCTGATGAAGTGGGGTCACTGGACATACTGTTTCTCAGTTAAGTTCAGATCATCAGCTTTGTTGGGGATAGGGTGGGGTGCTGCATCTGGGTAGGATGTTCTTCAGTTTGGTCAATGTACACTCGATGGGCCGAGTGGCCTCCTTCCCCTCTGTAGGGGGGATTCTATTGAAGACAATTGTCTTCCTGATTTCTCCCCTTCCGCCTCTTCTTGCAACAGATTCAGATGTCTGCTTCCTTGTTTGTTATTAAACCTTGATTCATCCTCCAGCTCCAATGGTAAATCAGGTTACACACGCTGAATTTTGTCAAATTTCTCACAGACAGAAACATGGTGGCCAGGCTCACATAATCGCATGGCAGGCCAAACTTCAGTCTCCTGGCACTAGGAAACATCCCTATTTAAGTTGCATGTTGGTAGCCATCATCAGCCTCCCTTGGAATATCAATTAGGCTCACTAATCAGCTGACTGCAGCCGATTATTCAAGACCATTGTAATTTAGTAGTAAATCAGGAATTGAATGGTGGTCATATCGCTCACTCATGTCCTTAAGAGAGCTGCCCCTCAAAACCTATAGGATTTATCAGCGGATTCATAGGGTGGGTGGGAGAAGAATCTTATGGTCAGGGACTCAATGTTCAATTAAAGGGTCAAGCATCAGTTGAGTCACCCTCTGTCCTAGTCTTTGACATCTCCCTTCTTGTGACCTTGATACCATCTCTGGTCCACAGTCCCACAATGATCCTTTGACTCTGGTTGGATGTGTTGCTGCCAGCAGCCACTCATCCCATTGGTGGCATGAGGTAACAATCTCTTATTGGCTGGCAGCTCTCCTTGGGCCTGGCTTCCACTGCCAGAAATCTCAATCACAGGGAATGCCTGAAGATTGCCACACAAGAGCTGACGGCTTCTCAATTTCCAAATCCTGCAATACCCCCCAACCCCCCACCCCCAGTCCCTACAGATATGACAGGACTTCCGCTGACCTCTCAGTCTGAGGAGCAAGGCCACCATCTCCACAATAGAATCCTGATCACATATTCAAGGCCCCCCCCCAAAATGTTCATGCTTGGAACGCAGGTAAAACAAGGCCGAAAAATTCACTAGTTGCTCTCAAAGACCAACCAGAGACCGATTTATTTTGAAGGCAGGTGACTTGTTGGAAGCTGAGTTAAATGCAGGAGTAAAGACGTATTTCTTCAATTGCAAAGAATCTTGAGGGAACTTGAAGTATTGAGTGAAGTTTTGGCCTCCGTACCAAAGGAAAGAAACAGTCGCCCGATGGAGAGCAGTTAGGTTCACTGGACTTATTCCTAGGATGGCAGGGAACTGTACTGAGGAGAGACTGAGGAGACTGGGCCTGTACTAGTGAACGTTTAGAAGAATGAAAGCTGCTCTCATTGAAATTAGCTAGAAAAGGGTAGATGCATAAAGGATAAAAGGATTTTTACTTAGGAGAATTTTTTTGACTCAGAGAGCAATGAATCTGTGGAAATCTGTTCTCCAGAGGGCTGTTGAGGCTCAGTCTTTGAGTATGTTCAAGATGGAAATGGGAATTTTTATATATATATAAACGATAGCAATTAATAAAAAGATAGCATGGGGAAATGGTCTAAAGGTAGATATTCAGCCAGAAACTAGAATGGCAGAGCAGGTTTGAGAGACTAATTGGCCTATTCTTGGTTCTATGTTTTTTTGTGATGCTGATATAGCCTGCAGACTGTTAATAACTGGAATTACTAAACAATTTTAGGCATTCCTAAAAATCACTGAAAGGAAAGGGCCCCATCCACAGGTGAAGGGTCCTTATTTTAAGAAGGTTCCCATTCTAGGGAAATATGCCCATGAGATCACAAAATCACATGAGATTTCAGGTCTAAATATGCCCAAATCCAATGTGGTGGTCAACACACTATGGGAGATTGGGCACAGAAATTCTCCACTTGAAATCCATTCAACTGCAGTCCATTTGCATCCAACATATGAGCCAAAAAAACCTGAATTTCTCTCTCAATAACTGAGAACCTATTGACCGAAAGTTTTGCAGAGGTACTGACAGTGAAATAGTCAGAATTCATTCAAGAACATTGCACCACTGAAACTAACATCTCCAGCAGTGTACATATACACAGAACAAACAGAAATCCAGAAATAACTCATGATACTTCCTTTTTCTCTGTGCAGATTAGTTGATAAAAACAATGAAAATAAAACGACGTCATTCTTGGGCTGTGGACATCATTGGCAAAGCCAGCATTTACTGTTTAGTCTGTACATGCTCTTGGTAAGTGCTGCCTCTCCCGCTATAAAATGCAGCTGCTATTGTTCTCTCTATGACAGGTTGCATTCAAACCAGCCCCTTTTGTGGCACCTCTCCTCATACTGTCTTGGTGGAGGGATTTGAACTTAGAAGTGAATAAATGATCTCAGCTGATTATTACATTGCACTTGCCCATAGAGTGACAATGGAATTTTGTGCTGGAACTTGCTGTAGACAGAGTCATTTCATAACATCTAGGCAAGAAGCCATATCTCCTTAACCAAACAAACATTCAGACTGAAGAACTGCTATTGAATGATGATGTTTGAACTAGGAAGTGTCTCTATATTTAATTCAGTGTCAGTTCACATGTAGAAAGTCAAGTAAATATGGGAAAAATTGGATCAAGAGAAACAAATTAAAAACATGCAAAACTCATTTGCTTTACACTTGCAAATGATAATTTTCCACCAGAGGCGATGTTTGGCAATGATTAAGACTTAACATACAATACTCTAACTTTTTTGTTACTTAATCACGTATGAGTACGTCTCTGGCTAGGCCAGCATTTATTGTCCATCTCTAATTGCCCAGAGGCCAGTTAAGAGTCAACCACATTGCTCTGGATGTGGAGTCACATGTAGGCCAGACCAGGTAAGGATGGCAGATTTCCTTAGCTCAAGGACATTAGTGAACCAGATAGGTTTTCCTGACAATTGATTTATGATCATTGTGAGACTCTTAATTCCAGACTTTCATTGAATGCAAATCCTACCAGATGCTGTGATAGGATTTGAACCCAGGTCCCCAGAACATGAGCTAAGTTTCTACATTAATAGTCCAGCATATCATAACTAGGCCATTGCCTCCCCTCCCAATTTACATTGGAATGAACAAACTGCAACTTTCTCTGGTGAGTTTGGTATGTTTAGACAAGGAAAGTAACTTTACGTTGGCCCACGTATTTGAATGCCATATCTCTTGGACAGATATTGGGGTTGGATTTTTCAAGAGGTGGTAATCTCTCTCAGATTGCTACTCTGGCCTTTCTTTTGCATTTCTAAGAGGATGTTCCACTCAGCTGCCTCAGAAATGACCTATATGGAAAGGCTGAATAAGCTGGGGCCATTTTTTCCTGGAGCATCAGAGCTGAGATGTGACCTTACAGACGTTTATAAAATCATGAAGGGCATGAATAGGGTTAATGGTCAAGGTCTTTTCACCAGGATAGAGGAGTCCAGAAATTGAGGGTATGCATTTAAAGTGAGAGGGTAAAGATACAAAGGGGACCTAACTGGCAAGTTTTTAAGCAAAGCATGGTGTACGTATGGAATGAGTTAACACTGGAGGCAGTTACATTTAAAAGGCATCTGGATGGGTGTGTGAATAGGAAGAGTTTAGAGGGATATGGACCAAATGCTGGCAAATGGGACTAGATTAATTTAGTCGGCATGGGCAAGTTGGACTGAAGGGGTCTGTTTCTGTGCTGTGCATCTCTATGACTCTGAAATTTGAAAATCCTGACAGTCATTTTGAAAGCTGCTCTAACATTACCTATCGCACTCCTAACACCCCTCCCCAAAGTCCCTCCTCCCTACCTTTTATCTTAGCCTGCTGGACACACTTTCCTCATTCCTGAAGAAGGGCTTATGCCCGAAACATCGATTCTCCTGTTCCCTGGATGCTGCCTGACCTGCTGCGCTGTTCCAGCAACACATTTTCAGCTCTTACATTTGACAAGTGCTGAAAAGCAAGGGCATCCCATGAGTTTGGGGGAGGGGGGGTGGAGGGAGAGGAAGGATGACAGGTAGGATGTTAGCTGGAGGGGAGTTGTAGGGTTTCAGTGATAGGATACCACTGCAGAGGTGGGAAGTGGGTCAAGTTGGCTTCAGTGGAGGTGGGAGGGTGGGGGCAGGTCATGATCTGGGGGTATAGGTGATCTAGCACAGGTGTCAGTGGGTGGGTGGGAGTGTGGGCGGGGAGGATGTCAGCAATATGGCGCCAGTTGAATAGTTACTTGGGTGTTAGACTGTGTAACTAAGATACATTTAGCAGCATAACCTTTCCTGAGTAACTACTTTCTAATTTTGTTTGAATTCTCAAAAGTCTCCAGTTTAAGTGCAAACTTTCAGAAGGTTCCAGGCATGGAGGAATTGCCCAGGTAAGTTTGATTTTCCAGGCCATTACTTCAGAGTCTGCTAAGGTGGGGATTCCACAGGGTCCCCACGTGCAACTCCTATCCACACTGGAAAAGCAACTGTCTGGCCAGCAGAAAATCCAGTCATAATTTGAGGAGGAACGGGTTAACTTACTGATTTCCACATTTAACTGCACAAATCTGCTCACCTCACTAATATTTATGCAGTAAAATCTGACTCATTTGACACTGCAGAAATAGTCAGCTGTTCTTCATCTTTCTTGCAAAGATTAAACGGATTAATAATTTTACAAAAATATATTCCTTTAATTTAAGCAAGCTTATTGTAGTTAAGATTTAGGATTACTGGATTGTGTTGGATCCAAGATAACAATAAAATGCCTTTTGCGTGCAGTTTAAAGGGACCAAAATATAACAAATACTGGCCTGTGTGAAGCAATTAGCTTGAAATGGCAAACAATTTAGATAGCCAAGCTATCCAAGGTACAGAAGAGAGTTCAGAAATAGGTTTCAAGGGTGGACCAGTAAATTGTAAATAATTGGTGACTGCATTAGTCATCAGTGCACTGCATTATGATTGCAATTCTGAGAAATTTATTATTTATTTGCATTGAGGTAATTTTTCTGTAATATAATATCGAATAGTTGCATGAATGTAATGGGATTAAATGCTAGAAGCCTTAAGAATAAGTTTGTGTTATAACTCAGTCTTTGAGGTTGCCATGAAGTTGATAAAATAATTTTCACTGGTTATCAGCAAGAATGACATTTAAATCTAAATTTGATTCGCTAGATTAGCCATTTGAGTGAGATTGAAAAAGGACAAATTCAGATGTACTAATTTCCTTGTCAAGCTACCTGAGACACATCAGCTGTGATGTAAATATTGAATATTAATAGTGCAAGTTTTCAGATGTAAATGCTGTAAAGTGCGAGTGTTGAAACTGAGACTGCTGTCAAATTTGTTTATTTAAAGCAGTACGACACACAACTGAAATTCATATATAAAACAATAATTTATTTCCATCCTTTACAAGACATCAAAAGTGTGTAACTAACTAAATAATAATTAAACTGTAATAGGTCAATTCACCAAGGCCTACAAAGCGCACAATTAACTACAAGGGTTTCACAATTACACAATCTGTTTCACATAAACAAATTATATGTATGTACATGCAAAGAAAACAGCTCTAATATACTGCAATAAAAACAGAAAGTGCTGGAAATACTCAGTAGATCTGGACACATCTGTGGAAGGAGAAACCACTGATGTTTTAAGTTGAATACGAGGCATACAGCATCATAAACATGAACTGTTTCTGTCTCCACAGATGCTGTCAGACTTGCTCAGTTTCTCAAGCATTTGGTTTTTATTTCAGATTTCCTGCATTTGTAGTATGTTGATTCTAACTTACTGCAGCTTGTTTTGCCAGCAGAAATGCTCAAGTCTACACACATTCCAGGGCTACATTTTTTAAGATTCTTCCAGCTGAAAACTGATTCAAATTTAAGCTAGTTACAAGTAGAACAGCAAGAAATTATAAGATACAAGATCGTTTTCTGTATAAACAGATCCATGATTGCAGATTGTTGTGTGATCAAGTCAAATAGCATTTCATACCTAAATACCTCATTGGAGTCTCCAATTTATATAAAACAATAACAAGGACTAAAGTCTATTGGCACATGAATTTCCAAAAGTAATAACCTGTAGGTAATAACTTCTAAGCAATGTGAAAACGAGATATCAGGTAGTTGCTTAAAGTACACTATAAAGGAATAATCAAATCAACTTCTGGTATGTATATAGCACTTCCATTCACATAGGGACTACTGACTTGTTTTATATATTTACAGAATATGCCACTTTTAACGAGGCAAGATCTTTTCTACCTCAAATGGTAGTATTAAATGTACACCATGGAAAAGCTTACTTAAACAGTAGTGACAGATAACAGGGAATTATATATCCTTGTTCCATCAGGTGATTTAGTGCCATGGGTTAACAGTTCCTGTATTGTCATCCAGTTGTCAAATATTTTTTTGCTCCTTTTCTTCATCATCTTTTTATGACTCAGTTCGATTATGTTCACTTCCTTCTTCTCATCTGTACTCTGCTGTTCTTTTAAACATTCCAATCTACTCTGCATCATGAATTCACGCCGCCTTCTCTGCTCCTTGGCACGCACCAGATGCTGCTTTCGTTCTTCTTTGCTCCAATAACGGCCCATTTTCATCTCACTGATTGCATCATCATCAGTCGTCATACCACACCGTTCTTCTTTAATCTTCAGTGCACGTTCTTTCAGGAGTCTATCTCTGACGGGCCGCTTGGTAATGTATCTTGTTCCATCACTTCGGATTTTTACCTTCCATTCCATTTTGGGCTCCAATTGATGTGAGGACTCCTGAGAAGGTGGCTCTTTGCACATACTCACAAGGCTCATTTGGCTCTGTGCATATTCCACGGCAGATTTTTGCTGTATCAACTGCATGTAGCTTTGATAGTGTTGAGCATGTGCTGGGATATGAGCATGTCTGTATGGGGAATGGTGGAATCTGGTTGGATATGGCATGTTTCGTGAACCTGAGTTCTGGGTGAAAACATGGCCTTTGGTGCCCTCGGCAAGACTTGTCTCCTCCTTCCCCTCTGACAGGTGGCCATGGTCAGACTCCTTGGTCACAGAGTTGGATTTTATGGGGTTATTCTCTTGGCTTCTCACAAGGGACAGTAGCGGCTTTTGAGCTGAGCTGTTGGAAGTAGGATTGCTGGCTGTTCCGTCAGTGCTTTCGCTGTTGATATCTTCAGCTGTTCTGCGCAACGAGTTGTTGGGAGACAATTCTAATGTCAGCGGTGTGCTTCGACAACTTTCACCAGTGTTGTAAGCGCTGGAGCTATCCTTATCTGACTTTTCAGGCAGCTCGGTGATGTCGGAGAGTTCATGCCGGCGGCTATCAATGCTGGTGTTGTAGTTGTGGAAACTACTGTTGTGCAACATCCATGACTCTCTGTACTGCTCTTTCAGCTGTTGCATCTTATGGGCTCGCACTATGCTCAGACACTCCAGCTCAATGTTGCGCAATTCCTCGTTCAACATTTCAAGCTCTCGGTCAACACTTTCCTGATCATTCTTACTCATATCCATGGTGCTGCTTTGATAGTATAGGCTGTACTGGTTGGCACTCTGCATCTGACATTTTAGCTCTAGTAGCTCGCGGAACCTCTCGCACTCATCAGCTGGAATGCCAAGAAAATCCACATCCGTGTAGTCGCCTGACAAGAATGACTCATTGCTGAAAGGCATGTCGCCACTACCAAGAGTGTCCTGGCTGTACATGAGCTTCATGTGGCGACTGAGGCTATTGGAAGTCGTTTGCTCATCTCCGAGGTTCTCCTGCTCTGAACTTTCATCATTTCGAGTGCTCTCATCGGTACGCCCAACACCACTATCTTTCTCGTGCTGGTTTGACAATATCGTGGCTGTATCTGTCGTGCCTTCTTCTTCTTCTTGCTTTGTCTGAAACACAAAAGAATTGAAGAGAGCAGGCAATAAAAAAAAACAAGGCTCAGAGCTTTCACATCAACTGAAATGTAGTTGATTTGAAGTGAGTCCTATTAATAGAATGCAGTAAAATGAACAGTTAGGAAGCAGTTGTGTGGGACAGCACTCTGCACTACAACTTAACATCTTGTAAAAAATATTACAAATAACAGAAATTAGAAATAAAACAGAGGTAGCTCATTGTTTCAGAATCTGATTAACTTTGCAAACAAATTACTGTGGATTTTGAATGGTTTGTTCAAAATATGTAGTCATGAACTGTGCCTACCCTGATCTTAGAAGTGAGTGTGAGCAAGTGAGATGGAGTGAAGTTGCAGTGCAGGCATGCAGCACGCAAGTGGTAGTGCCGGTAAAATGGGGAAGGGTTAAAGGGTTTGGAGACTTGGCCTCTCTCCATGCTTTAACATCCACCTGAACCAAGACAGAGCCCATCCCCTGCAACCAACAATTTGCAGAAGTGGTCTCAGCCATCAGGCAAGGAGTTGGGGCTTCAGATGGGAACAGGATAAGGGTTTGGAGTCATGAATGAGTAATATCCAGAGCTAAAATATCGGATGATTCCTGAAGAAGGGCTTATGCCCGAAATGTCGATTCTCCTGTTCCTTGAATGCTGCCTGACCTGCTGCGCTTTTCCAGCAACACATTTTCAGCTCTAAAATATCGGACCCACGGCAACCACAAGGATACCCAAACGAAAATCATATAACATAGGAAGCCAGGCCTCTTTTGGCCGTGATTTTGCTTCTACTATGTTTGATCCCACAGGGAGGTCATCAACATTGTAGACTTAAGCCTAAATGAAAGTAGACAATCAGAGGAATTGAGCTCTGATGCATATATTTAAACAAGATGTTATTAGCTGGTAATTTGTTCAAAATGTATGTTAACAGCAGGATACATTGGAAAGGCCTAAAATGAGAGGCTAATTGATCTGATAATCACTGGGTACTTCAAAAATTAGGGGTGATCTGATTCATATATACAAAGTTCTGAAGGGGCTTGGTAGAATAGATACCCAGAGGTTGTTTCCCCTGACTGTTGAGAACCTAGATTATGGAGGTAGACTCTCAGGATAAGGGATCTGTCATCTTGGATGGAGATGAAAAGAAACATTTCTACTCTGAAAATTGTGAACCTTTGGAATTATTTGATGATCCATCATTGATTACATGCAAGGTTGCGATGAATAGATATTTGGTCTCTTAGGAATATGGAATGGGAGGTGAGAAAATGGAGCTGAGATAGAACATGGCAAGCAGGCTTGAGAGGCTGAATGGTCTACCCTTGCTCATATTTCACAGCCAGCAGGATCAGAGGGGATACATTCGCTGCCCTTATCTTAGCCTTCCTGCCACCTGACTATTCAAATCAGAGTCTGTTAATCTAAAGCTGACAATTTTTCATGTCAGAACAATGGAACCTACTGTTTAGGGAGCAGGAGTGTAGTCTAATAGAAAGAGCTCTGTCATAGTGGCTGCTGTCATTTAAGATGTAATTCTTGTGATAGTGATACACCAGTTTACAATTTCACCAGTTACTTTTCTTATTCCCCTTGCAGACCAAACAGATTATTCACCAGTTGGTGAAGATTAAACTGGAGCCAATCTTTATCTACTTTACATTTATTAACATAATGACATGTTACATGCATATACCTCCTAATCCAAGAACCACAGTTTTAACTTGTTTCTACTAATAATGGTTCAAATTAAACCTGAGTTAATGCTCACTACCTGCATACAATTCAACACAAATACTATATATGTAATGATAAATATGCTATACGTATAACCTGTTCATTTCAGTGTGAATTCTCCTGATTATGTTCAGGAACAACTATTGGTTTGTCATTTTAAAATTTTTTTTTGTAGCATCTGAGTGTTGTTACCTATACTCAATTGCATTTCCCCCCCTCCCCCCCCGACTTCCTCTGTTTCTATTTGGAATCTCACCCAGACAACCAAATATAGTTCAGAAGTTCACAGCATCAGAAAGAACTGATGCAGCTACCTTATCGTGCAGAACAAGCGTCAAGATCAGGATGGGTGAACTTAATGTGAAAAGCAACATCAGTGATTATCAACTATTGCCCATGATCAGGCTGCAATAATGGTTCTTGTTTCAGAAATAAATTATTAGATCACCAGATTTTTCACAACAGAATTGTACAAGCATTACAACAAATTGAAATAACTTTTTCTGTTAAGAGTAATGTACTCCTTTGAAAAATCACAATTTACCATTCTCTTGTTCCAAGATGTACATTGCTATTAATTGGTTCTAGTTGATGTAACCAAAATATTGATCCTGCACTGTGTTGGTAGTCTCTGTACCTCTGGGACAGAATGGCTCAGTTGAACTTTACCTGCCATAGAGCTGTACCACACTGGGGTGGCTAAGAAAATACTTGTTTAATTTTAATATTTTCAGAATAGTTGGTGCATTTCTACATATGGGAGCAGATGACATCTACTCTTAGATTGTTTAAATGCTTCTGTCAGGCTCGTAACAAACCCATGAAAATGAAATCCAGATCAAAGTTTGTGAGAAGATTTGTAGCTCGGGTGCTCGTTGTTGTGGTTCTGTTCGTCAAGCTGGGAATTTGTGTTGCAGACGTTTTGTCCCCTGTCTAGGTGACATCCTCAGTGCTTGGGAGCCTCCTGTGAAGCGCTTCTGGATGTTTCCTCCAGCATTTATAGTGGTTTGTCTCTGCCGCTTCCGGTTGTCAGTTCCAGCTGTTCGCTGCAGCGGCCGGTATATTGGGTCCAGGTCGATGTGTTTGTTGATAGAATCCGTGGATGAGTGCCATACCTCTAGGACTTCCCTGGCTGTTCTCTGTTTGGCTTGTCCCAGTCAAACTCATGTTGCTTGTCATCTGCGTGTGTGGCTACTAAGGATAGCTGGTCGTGTCGTTTTGTGGCTAGTTGGTGTTCATGGATACGGATCGTTAGCTGTCTTCCTGTTTGTCCTATGTAGAGTTTTGTGCAGTCCTTGCATGTGATTTTGAACACTACGTTGGTTTTGCTCATGCTGGGTATTGGGTCCTTTGTCCTGGTGAGTTGTTGTCTGAGAGTGGCTGTTGGTTTGTGTGCAGTTATAAGTCCTAGTGGTCATAGTAGTCTGGCTGTCAGTTCAGAAATGTTCTTGATGTATGGTAACGTGGCTAGTCCTTTGGGATGTGGCATGTCCTCATTCCGTTGTCTTTCCCTTAGGCATCTGATGATGAAATTGCGGGGGTAACCGTTTTTGGCGAATACATTGTAGAGGTGTTCTTCTTCCTCTTTTTGCAGTTTTCCTCTCTAGTGAATCTGATTCCTGTGAGTGTGACATTGATGATCCGGTGTGTGTGATTCAGGACAACACTACTATTATAGGACAAGCCAAACACAGAACAGCCAGGGAAGTCCTAGAGGCATGGCACTCATCCATGGATTCTATCAACAAACACATCGACCTGGACCCAATATACCGGCCACTGCAGCGGACAGCTGGAACTGACAACCGGAAGCGGCAGAGACAAACCACTATAAATGCCCGGAGGAAACAACACAGAAGCGCTTCACAGGAGGCTCCCAAGCACTGAGGATGTCACCTAGACAGGGGACGAAATGTCTGCAACACAAATTCCCAGCTCGGCGAACAGAACCACAACATGAAATCCAGATGCTGTGAATATGTACTTTATAAATTAAGTTTCAGTTCTAATTGTATCAAGTGTAGTTGTTAAAATTTTCAAAGAAACAAGTGATAATGAAAAGAAATTAGCTTACTTTAGAATCTACACTAGTCTAAACATTCTGTTATTATATCTAAACTGATGGGAAATTGGACGATACAGGAGACATAAGGATATTTCTGATGGATAACAAGGTCGAACATTGACAGCAATTGTCAAACAGGTTCCGCTGTTGCTACATTACAATTTGCAAAATTTTCTGGCTGGATTGTATTGGACAGCACTTGCAGGAAAATGTTACAACAGATTCAGAACAAATGTGTTAACAGCCCAAACCTTGCTGGATGATCATTAAATTTAATGTCGCATTTTTAATAAAACAAAAAGAAACTTTCTCGTGTAGGCAGATTGTTCAAAAACTGACCACTGTCATATGTAATTTTCTGTAATCACAGCTCAGTAATTCACTGATTCATATCATATGCTTCATTTTATGGGTCAATAGTCAAGAAGAACATCCATATTTATATGGGTAATTTGATGTTTTATAAGACAGAAGTAGTCTGAGGCATGGATAGGGTAAACATGTCACTAGGTGTTGCGACAATGCCAATCTTGCTCCTTAGTTTGACTTCTGAGAAAAGGCAAGAAAAGGCAAAGTGAAATGATATGAGATAGGAACTCTGCAGATTCTCAAAAGATAATTAAGAAAATACAAAATGACAATGGAAAAATGAGGACAAATTCTGAAAAATAAGGCAGGCTGTCAGGTGAAATAGTGAAACAGTTAGTATTCAGGGAAAATGAGGGAAGAGTATGATGGTAACAGTGAGAGAAAGAAAGGTTAGCTGTATGAAGCTTGAAAGCAGTTCTAAGGTATTCCAGATGAGTTGTGTAATGCAGTAATAGTGTAATCATTGACATTGTTGAATTTCGTACAAGGATTGCCAGGAATTTACTTTTAGCTAATGTGTGAAGCCATGTCAAGGAGGAGAGGATGTTCCATTACTCATTCATAGCAATTCTAAATTTACAAAAAGGATTTTCCCCGAACACAAACACTAACACAAGCCCAGAAATTACAGTCATGAGAAACAACATATGCATAACATACATAAGAAATCGCAGCATGTGCAGGTAATTTAGCCCCTCCGGTCTGCTTCGCCATTTGACATGAGTTTGGCTGATCTCATCTCAGACTCAACTCCACTTTCCTGTCCATTCTCTATAACTCTTCCACACACAATGAATTAAACATCTATCTCCTCCTTAAATTTACTCATTGTCCCAGCATCTACCACACTCTGGGATTGTGAATTCCACAGACTCAACTCTTTGAAAGAAGTGATTTCTGTGTTTTAAACTTAACACCCCTTAATGTCACGAGTACAATCCAAAAACAAACCTGAATATTCATTATTAACTGGAGTGAACACAGTTTTCGTGCTGCATATATTTTAAAGTATTCTGAGACCTTTATTTGTTGTCCTTTCTGTCATAAAGTTTCAAGAGTCATACTTGTTCATTGGTTAGATATATTACAGATAATATTTGAACCAAATAATTATGCACAACACCCAATGTTAAAAACATAAGACTGGACTTTGTATCTAAACCAATTTAAGAGTGGAAGGCCATGCTAAATCTGCATTGCTATCGATTCCACATCTAAAACATTTGGGTCCATTTGTTTTAGGCACACAAAGGTTAGATTCCCTGAAACTACCAATTACAGGCCTAATGCTTGTTGAAGTTTCCTTCAGTGATAGTAGCAAAGTGATAGGGTCTGCCTTACTAAGCATTCTTCCAATCACTGATTGTGATTCAAGATGGCACTGACACATGAAGACATTCTGTGAGCTTTCTACAGCAGATTTTATTCTCACATTCTTTACACTTGTTCTGCACTTTTAAAACTTAATTTACCTTCTTTGCTGCTGTAACTTTGTATTCCTCCCTCTGTTCAATCATCCTGCGTATTATGATCTGCTTGTACTGCATGCAAATTAAAAAAAAAACTTTTCACTGTACTTAGGTACATGAGACAATAATAAACCAAATCAAATAATGCTGTCCTGGCTTCACAGACATTAGGATCTCTCCACTAGGTCATTCAAACCAATTTTCCAGGACTACCAGATGGCTCCTGTCAGTGAAGTAGGCAGCTTAACATTGAAGGATTTCCCTCTGGCAAGCTGCGTTTGGATGGTAGCCAGTGTGGAATCTAATTTCTGTGCCATGATGTTGCTTTAGATACAGTTAATCAAGTTATGCTCTCAGTACCTGTTGAAGCATGTTGGCTGTAAACTCCATAGCCTGGTGATGCTGTTCCTCTAGCATGTCCATATGCAAATCATCCAGGAAATCGTTTCGGTCATCATCCATCCAGCCTTCATCCAACTGCATTTCATCAATAAAGGCAATATAAATAGGTTATAGTGTTTCTGCAGTCCAATTCCTATCTATAGCATAATGTAAAGCAATAGCAATTTCCATTTATGGAATGATTTTCATAATCATATTTTCCTATGGTCCTTCAAATAAGTGGATACTGAGCTATAGGAGGAACACTGGAAGAGGAGCATGCCACTCAGCCCCGAAGGAAGAATGGCGAAACCTTGGTGACAAAGGTGAACTTCAAGAAGTGTCTTCAGCATGGATGGGAAATGGGGAAGATTATGAAACAAAATTCTAGAATGCTACATCTAGGCTGTTAATGTCACAACCATGAATGGTGAAGTCATGAGGGTTGAACCCAAGAAATCTGCGAAAGGGATTCAAATCTGAGCCAGGTTGAAGCGTTTTAGAAAACAGTGATAAATATTTTCAACCTGAGGCAGTACCAAGATTCAATGTAGAACAATGACAGCTGGCAGGTCAGCAGGCTTGGTATAGATTAGGATACAGACAGCACTGTCCCTCTAATCTATGTGCATGTGCAACAACCCAGAAGTAATCACAATGGCTGCATAGAAGATTTTCCTTCAAGATGGTGAATGTTCATGCTTGTGTAAAAATTCACACACACTAAAATGAATCAGTGGCACAACAGAAAAATTATTAGAAGTGATGAACGATGAACAGCAGAGTTTACAGCAGGTCAAAGGTTGTGTGGGAGAGCATGAGAATAGTTGAATCCAGAAACAACAAAGATGACGACTCCAGCAACAGTTGCTAAGGTGGGGCTGGAGGTGAACATTGTTAGAGAATAGGCTGTCCTCATGATGCAGAGAATAGTGTTCAAAATTCAGTTTATGGGTAAACAGCATGCTGACACTGCATTAAATGGAGTTTAACATGACAGTATTAGAAAATGGGATGCAATGAGCGGCTAAGTTACTCAGTCTTCAAAGCCACCCGAAAACATTTTCAAATCCTATATCACTGATTCAGACATTAAGACAGGATCATGACTAATGCCCTCTGGGAGACCATTAGCTCCTTCAAAAAACAGATAAATCTCTCGATCAAACAGAATTTTGTTACCATATCAAAAGCTTTGACATAGGAAATGTTAAATTATTAGATAACGAATCATTAAGTCAGTTCTGAAAGTTAATATGAACCATAATGGTCAACTTTAGAAAACTAAGGTGAAGTTTCTCTGAACCTTTAACACTTTCATAGATTTCTGCAAGACAAATCTGGTAACGTTTGCCATTTTCCAATCTCAAACCCAGAAGAACTAAAAATTGCTTCTCTTCAATTGCACTCATAAGATTAGTTAATTTGGCATAGAACAAAGTTACTGAGAAACAATTTTAATTTGTATTATTTTTCAAGCATGGGCATTATGATTCATGATCTATGTTGGCTTCAGTGGAGATAGATAGCATTTGACTTTTCTCCGATGTCTTACTTAAATGATAATGGTGTGCAGCCCAGTACAATGCAGATGGCTGGTTAGCTGTATCGATAAAAGGTTGCCTAGGGGTGTGAGAGGTCAGCATGTGTTCCAAACAGCCTACAGCTCTTAAAAGAACTGTCCATTTTAAAAGGAAACAGTGTCGAATAACTGAAGGCTATAAATAACTCACTGAAACACTGGAATTGGGAAGGAACATGGGCCACTAGTTAGAGTGTCCCAGGATGCTACAGGGTTCAAAGCCTTCAGCTGCCTTACTGGAGACCCTAGTGTTGGAGGGGAAGTTAGTTGAGAGGCTGTGTTTCCATAGTAGGGTAAGGTTTTGACTGGGTGAGCAGAAGGGACTGGGAATAGGTGGCAATGAAAATAAGTGTTCAGACTCAGAGTGGTGACAGACTGCTGGAATATTGCATGCAAATCAAGGGTTGTGGGGATAAGGCAGGAATAGGATACTGATTGAGGATGATCAGCCATGATCATAATGAATGGTGGTGCTGGCCCGGAGGGCAGAATGGCCTACTCCTGCACCTATTGTCTATCGGAAAGATTGTTGTGAAACTTGAAAGGGTTCAGAAAAGATTTACAAGGATGTTGCCAGGGTTGGAGGATTTGAGCTATAGGGAGAGGCTGAACAGGTTGGGGCTGTTTTCCCTGGAGCGTCGGAGGCTGAGGGGTGACATTATAGAGGTTTACAAAATTATGAGGGGCATGATTAGGATAAATAGACAAAGTCTTTTCCCTGGGGTCAGGGAGTCCAGAACTAGAGGTTTAGGGTGAGAGGAGAAAGATATAAAAGAGACATAAGGGGCAATGTTTTCACACAGAGGGTGGTACTTGTATGGAATGAACTGCCAGAGGAAGTGGTGGAGGCTGGTACAATTGCAACATTTAAGAGGCATTTGGATGGGTATATGAATGGGAGGGGTTTGGAGGGATACGAGCCAGGTGCTGACAGGTGAGACTAGTTTGGGTTGGGATATCTGGTTGGCATGGACAGGTTGGACCGAAGGGTCTGTTTCCGTGCTGTACATCTCAATGACTCTATTACTCTATGACCTCATTCACATGATCAAAGCCGGTGAATATATTTTCACATGACCTTTTATCTTGTAAATTACCAGGCCATCATACTTTTCAATATACCACACTCCCATCACATGCTGCAGTACTCAACTGTCCTTCAACAGGGTTGCTCAGGCACTACTTGGTGGGAGTGGGAGACGCTCTGTGGAGCAAAAACCTGTGGTTGTCACTCAATATAATTGTGTCAATGCTTCTAGCACCACCAAACTATCAGTGCCCCTGTTATTGCTGGTTAGTTAGACACCGAAACTGTTGCCACTCATGCTAAGGTGGTACTGCCCAATTCTTTGAGTTGCTTGAAGGCACGCTGTAAGGTCATCTGCAGTTTACCCTGTGGAAGTAGGTATCTGCTGCAGCCACTGAAGTGACACTGTGCAGAAGCACTAGGACTGGTAAAGACACCTGAAAGACAGGTACTAAGCAAATGCCGAGAGTGAGTAGGCAAATTCTGTTTTATTTGAATTGGACGTGTTATTGAATCAAGATGACATGAAAAGATTTTTGTGGGTGGCTTTCATTTTTTGACGTGGGTCAGTGGATGCTGCGATGCAGCCTCTCACATGAAGGGAACATCGGGTCCATTATGGACTGGGGTAGTTATATCGATGTGAACACATCTACTTGGTCTTTGGCCATCTTGTTTAAAAGGATTCAAGATGCCATCTTTTGTTCTCCCATTTCCTTTTGGTTTGAGTTGCCCCCTCCAGATCCATGGCTGTAGACCCAAAATAACAATATTTGCTGTGGTGTCCATAACAATCACAAACTTGGAGCCTTCTTTTAGATTGCACTGAAGTGCTTTCCTACTTGTAATCTAGGTTTGTTCAATATATCGTATCAGTTTTATGATACCATGATCTTTTGCTATAAATTCTGTGTCCTATGATCCTGCTCCATTAGCTACCTGGCAAAGTTATCCTGACCAAATCACACGGCCTTTCATCCAGCCTGTCTGTCCTCAGGAAAGAACTGCCCTTATCTTGAGCAGTTATCCTCTGTAATCTCTTGGATGCAGCAATAGGAGATGTACTGTAAATCACTGATGATGTTTCTCTCCTGCGCCTGAAAGGAGCTGTTGATGTGGAAATGGAAGGAGCTAATGAATTTTACAACCTCCAGAAGGGCAAGGCTTGCAGACCAACAACCACCTCATTGCTGAGCTTAAGTTTCCATTAGCTGTGCTGCTGGATCAGTTATAGCTTTGCTAAGCGCTCTCTGAATACTTGTGTTGGGTAGGGTCTTCGCACCTATCGCATTCACAGCTACCTTCCCCCCAACCCCAACCCCCTCCCATTTATCTCTCAGCCACGCAGCCCACAAGCCTCATTCCTGGTGAAGGGCTTATGCCTGAAACGCTGATTCTTCTGCTCCTTGGATGCTGTCTGACCTGCTGTGCTTTTCCAACACCACACTCTTGACTTGTGTAGGGTCTTCCATAGATATCGTCCGCCATCTCCATTCTTGTACAGCTTCGCCTCTCTGCCATCTCTACTGCAATTCTTGCTCACATTGCAGACCATGCAGCATTGTTATCACAGGTCCCATCACTGGATCCAGTTTCAGTGCTGACTGAAAATATCAGCCTGTGAAAAACAGCTCTAAAGACAGCAGCTCAGCACTTCACAGTGGGGTGGCATGGTGGCTCAGTGGTTAGCACTGTTGCCTGTCAGTGCCAGGGACCCAGATTTGATTCCCGCCTTGGGTGACTGTCCGTGTGGAGTTTGCACATTCTCCCCGTGACTGTATGGGTTTCCTCCGGGTGCTCCGGTTTCCTCCCACAGTCCAAAGATGTGCAGGTTAGGGGAAGTGGCTTTGCTAAATTGCCCATAGCGTTCAGGGATGCATAAGTTAGATGCATCAGTCAGAGGTAAATATAGGATAGGGGAATGGGTCTGGGTGGATTACTCATCAGAGGGTCGATGTGGACTTGTTGGGCCGAAGGGCCTGTTTCCACACTGTAGGGGTTCTATGAAACCCAGGCTCATCATAAGCCAGTCAAAAACACTGAACATATTGACTCACTCTTAGCATAGTCTCGGCCCATCTTGCAAAAGAAAGTTTGATCATTCGTGACTAACAAGCAAATTTGTTAATGTCACATCACATTAGCTGGCATTGCTGCAAGGCATCACCATAGGGACCGAATCAGTTGCCTCTGCAGGACACAGGGACACCTACATCAGTGCTTTTCTCAAAAATGGTATGCGACCCAGGCCATGGTGAAGGTGATTGGCAGCACTCTGTGCTTCATCAGGAGGTGATCCAGCTTCCAGATTGTGGTTTCCAGTGGTGTAATGGATCTGATATTCAGGCACAGTGTCTTTGTCAAATAAATGGGGGGAGAAAACAGGAAGTGCTAGCAAAACTCAGCACATCTGGCAGTATTCAACAGCGCGTTGTTTTTTGTCCTGATTTTTTCCAAAATCCACAGTATTTTGTCTTTAAATTATTAAGACAGCCTATCATTCTGTGCAACTGATTCAAACACAGCACAAACAAGCAGGCCCCAAAAGTGTTGATACATTCATGAAGTAACATTGCAACTAACTATGTGGAATTACTATGAGCCATCACTTTCCTGTAGCAATGTCATGCTTTAAGACAGTAACAAAGTTTTGATGGTACTAAGTAGAGACTGGCTTATTTTAGACCATGTGGGAATAAAAAACCAAACTCCCGAATTCTGAAAATAGAAAAAAAACTGTTGTTGCGATGCCATAAAGTTAATGATTCACTGGTGACTTATTTCAAGTTGGTTCATCTCCATACTCCAAAACAACAGGACAGAAATAGAAAAGAAAACCAATGTTTTAACATTATCAATATCATCGACAGAAGTTGCAGCAAGTAAATTTAGATCTTACTAAATATGAACTGACTGTTTTCCTCTATGTCCCAGAGTGAAATTATGTGGTGTAATAAAACAGTTGGTAGCAACTGTGACAAGTACACTGTTAATATCATAACCTCTGAAAATGGAAAAAAACTAACTTTTTCAGATGCCTCAAGTCATCACATTTTGACTTTTATAGCTTCTGTTGTTTGTAACTGCAATTAGTGAGCATGAATCTCTGCAATCTCCCTGAAAGGACATTAAAACTAAAAAAACTCACCATCTTATTTTCTGATGGCACTGCTTAGAAGTAAAATTCACAGTTTTCATTTGAAGTAGGGTCACTGTTCTTCAAGTCTTGATGATTCAGCATTGGTTTTGTAGTTTTAGTACATGTAAGGTGTGGCGATAAACTGAGAAGCTGGATCGTTTTTAATATTTTATGATCTGGAGAAAAATGGCACTAATGACATGGGGTTGAGGGTTGAGAGGTGCCACACACGTTCATAGTTGCTTAAGGGATAAGGCATTGCCATTACATGGTTGAGCCAGAGAGGAGCTTCTTTTTGGATGACCGTTTCTCGACACTACGCGAGAGACTTCCCTCAACCTCAATTCATCCCGAATAAAACTGGTTATTAGGCTGCTGTTTGAGGAGGATGAGGAGGAATCAAGTGTAGCTGTCTCATCCCCACATCTCATTGGACTGCAAGTGTTTACCAATTCAGTGAGTGTTGCAGCATTAATAGATTGTTACTGTAACAAACATAGCAGGAGAATTTCCTTGAGATAAAGGTGATACAGATCTCAGACTGATCATTTGGATGGTTCCAGGCTCGGTTTTAATCAACTTCCACTTCCAATTTTGGCATCAAGGTAGTTTAAAGATGATTGAATACTTACTTTGAGGCATATTTTAATTAACTTAAAGATTAAAAAAGTCTTATTTCTGCTTTTGGAGACAGCAACTACTGTGCTCAGTTATTTTTTCCAATCTTGGACATATGAAAACTAAAACCAATAGAGAGAGAGAGAGAGAGAGAGAAAGGCCAGGATCTTGCTTCATACCTTCAATTTTCTTGTATACTGTAGAGAAAATAGATATCTCAACAAACAAAGGGTTAGTTGGCTTCAATTGTCACATGGTCGTTTCTACATGCCAAGTGACCCAAGTATGGTCATTGTGAGTGATTTCCAGTTTCCTGTAGATTTTGGCTTATAGGTTTGGATTACAACTGGGCACATCAAGCATTTACACCGAATTACATTCTCCCATTCAGTTGAGAACCCTAGTAACACTCAGGATGCTTTGCCAATGGGATAGGAGATGGGTCTTATTCACCCTCCTTCAAGATAACTGTTCCTAGTGACACTCTGAGGACATTTCAATGGCTATGGAGTGTAAAAAGTTCAATGATGCAAATCGTCAGCAACCTTTGGCTGTGCTTTCACCTCTGTGGAATGGTGAGGTGCCACATTTACAGGCCTCACTGTCATTTAATGCAGCTTTTGTGTGAAGAAAGTATAGGCACAGATGAAGAATTTCCAGCCTCATCATCATCGGCCTGTGTTATCTGTAGGAGCAGAAGGACTCAGAGCTCAGAAGGATTGGTGGCCATCCCAGCTCAGTAGTCGCTTGCTGCTCTGCAATGTCATGTCATCAGCTCAATTCAAGGAGCAACTATGAACGTGTGTGGCACCTCTCAACCCTCAACCCCATGTCATTAGTCTCATTTTTCTCCAGATCATACCTATTTGTATTGTTCCCCTGTGATAAGGAGAGACAAGCACCCTACGTGATGGAATTCGCTAATATTGCTAGCTTCGCTTTGGTATCATCAGTTAACCATCAAGATTTCAGAGTGTGATAGACTGCAAAGTTGTCTTGAAAGTTTTCAGCTTCTTGTGAAACACCATTGAACCTGAGAGAGGTCATGCTTTGTCCAGATTTTCTCAGCAGGCCAGTGCACTATAAGGGAGAATGGAGATGTGACGTGGCCCACTGTGTATTTCCTAGACTTGAGTGGCAGAGGGATCCTTTTGACAGCTGCCAATGATGTATAGATTTATGACTGATTCCATACTCTCATACACAAAGTAGGTGCAGAGTGCGTGCAGGTCATTTCCAAACACAATTCTTGCATATTGCTTTTAACCTCAGTATTATCCACGCTAAATTGGTTGTAATCATTAGTCACAGTTCAGGTTCCTTCACCTCTGTTGTCATCTGCAATCAAGGAGTAAGTTGATGGTGGGAAATGAACAATGCTTGGCTATTGCAACTTCTTTCATTCTTGAGATCTTTAGGGCTTATTTCCCATATTGGCGTGACTTTGTCAGGTTCAATAGCAACAAAAGTAATACAGCAGATATTTAAAAAGAGGAGCTGCATATATATTTTCAAAATGTGTCGCACACTCATGTCTTTGGAAGTTACAAACAGGCCTTCAGCAGTGTAGTTAATGCTGTAGGGAGTTGCAGATTGTGACAGTCTACATATTCTAGCAGCTAAGTACTGGAAGAACAAAAATGCAAAGTCATTGAGTACTGTGGATACCTTGACAGCCATGGGCCACAGCCACCTACTCCTCTTTAGCAAAGTTTATTCCAAGAGGATGCAAAGATTTGTGATCATGTTCATGAATGTCTGAGCCTTCAGGAGCACTGTTATCAGAAAGGGCTTGGAAGCCAACCCTTAGTGTATTGACCCTTCGATGAGGGTATTTCCTCCTTCGGGGTACAGCTCCATATCTATCCTCTCTGGAACACGCAGATGCATGTAGATGTGGAGAGGCATCTGCTGAAGTTATTGCCCCACTGCTATGACTGCTGAGCTAACGCAAGCTGCACATCCTTCTCAGAGGTTTAACTAATTTCAGAATAGGTACACTCCCATGGCAGAGGGAACCAATGTAGGCGCTAAGGTAAGATCACCCTTAGACATGACAAAGACACAAAATTGTAGTCCCAACAAAATCGGTGAGTTGATCAGGGGGTAATGCTCCTTTCAGTGCAAGCCTTTCAGTCTCATTCGAAACTTATTGGCTTCACTCTTCATTCTTCTCATTTCATGTCAGTTTGGTTTCCTTTAAAGGGCTACTAATTTCATTAAAGTACCACAATTGCTTCATACCAGTTCCATGGCAGTTCCTTGCTGGATGCAAGCAGCTCAGGGGAAAGCTGCAAGAAAGCAGGATTACATCAAGATCCTAACCCATTAACCTTTCTGTAATGTTCCCAATCTGAATGATCCAGATTTTGCCTCCAAATCACTGACAAAGTTCTACCAATCTATGAAGACGGTTAAAAGATTTCTCAAAATGTGATAATATCCAATACGAATGCAGACAAAGTAAGAAAAAACAATACCAGCAACTGAAATGATAGTCCCTTCATGTTGGTAAAAGGGATACATGGACTTTAGACCTACAGATAAAAGTACAAATTCAAAACCTTCACCAGGAATTTTCTCAGGGCTTCATCAGCTGGTATGACTGTACCTACTACAAAATTATGGTGACTGATTACAAGAAGCCCTCTGGTAATTCCTATTCTGCGCTCATTCCTGTTTCTTTATGAGAGGGGACCAACAATAGACATTTTACAATTGACAATTTTTACACTGCTCAACATTTTAATTATTTTTAATTCACCCTGAACGATACTAATAAAAGAAAAAGTTTGATTGTGTTTCCTGAAAATAATCTAATGCATATAATATTATGTTTGTTTTTTATTTCCTCCTTAATTCTGGAGTTATTAAATATTCATTCATAACAAGTTCAACATATTGTGATCATCACAGAGCTTTGCTAATGTAAGAGGGTAAATGCATGCACATTCAAGTGAGCTAAGTGGCAGTTGCATAAAAATTGTATATTTCATTGGTGACCAATCCTTTTGGCAAAAGATTAAATTCCCTTACCTGCATCTCAGGCCGTGCCAAAAGCAGAGAAATGTTCTTGCTTTCATCGCTGGTCAGCAGGGCCACAGCCTCCTCTCTGTTTTGAATCTCATTACCATTTATCTATAGAAAACATAGAAACGCAACTTAATTGACTTAAATATAATAAGTCTTGCTGTTGAAGAGGTATAAAGTTGACCATCAAACTGTGCAGCTTTTGACAAGTAACATAATTAATCTATTACAAATGATAGAATTCCAAACTGACTTGATTAAATAAAGTCAAAAACAAATATCTGTTTGTTCAAGTACTCCAACCTCAGTAATCCAGCAGATAATTCTAAGTGGCATTTGATGGACACATTTTTGAAAAATTACAGCATATAAAGTATGTTTGGTCTGATAATGTGGTTGATCTCAGCACAACTCCAACTCACGAATGAAAACGTAGGAGTCAGCCCCTGGCCATTTTCCCTCACAGAAAGAAAGACAGAGGTGCCAGCATATGGTGCTAGAATGGCAGGAACTACCATTTATAAGAGTAGTAATTATTTTAAAAAGCGCAAGACACAAAGATAGAGTTGAATCATTGTATTTATCAAACTGCCCGACTCCTTTTCGACAACATTAACAATATGTAAAATGTACCAGGGCAGCCTTAGGACAATCTTCGTTGCAAAAACTTTGAATGTTCCATGTAAAGTTCACTCTAAATGCATCACAATTGAATCACCACATTCAAATAACTTGTGGAAAATACAATGCATACATAAACAAAGTAAACAAACAATAGTAGAGAGAGCTGTTCTTTACCTGAATTATTCGGTCTCCTTCCCTTATGCGGCCATCTTTCGCTGCAATACTGTTGGGATCAATCTGTGAGTAAAGAGTAAATGGTAAATTTCTGTTTTAATTTTTAGATGCCATTTTGCACAAAACAGCATTTAAGGCCTGTAGAGTAGGTGTATTGTTCATACTTCTTCGCCATGCTGTTCTGCAACTGACAATTTGTAGGTTTACCTGTTATTATTCAGATTTTCCAACTTTTTTGACAGAGAAAATAAACCTGGTAAATCAATATGGAGGTAATTATGTAGGCAAATTCACATCTTACAATTTTCTGATACCCCCTTAAATAAAGGCAGTTTTGGTTTATTTTTTAAGTTAGAAGTCCAATATGAATGAGGACATTCATTTCCTGCAACTTCATCAACAATTCTCTTGTGGGATATGGATGTCGCAGGCTCAGTCATCGTTTATTGCCTGTCTCTGGCTTCCCTTGAACTGGTGGTAGTGAGCTGCCTTCTGGAATGACTGCAGTCTATGTGCTGTGGCTGGACTCACAATGCCTTTCGCGAGGGAATTCCAGGATTTGTATCCAGCAATAGAGAAGGAACGGCAATATATTTCCAAATCAGGATGGTGAGTGACCTGGAGGGATATTAGCAGGTACCAGTCCTGCTCAGGTATTCTGACAAACAGA
Organism: Chiloscyllium plagiosum; assembly: GCF_004010195.1. NCBI lineage: Eukaryota > Metazoa > Chordata > Chondrichthyes > Orectolobiformes > Hemiscylliidae > Chiloscyllium > Chiloscyllium plagiosum. Next base: position 48,072,473 of record NC_057727.1, read on the forward strand.
AAACCATGCACAACATGTTTTATTACAATAAAATAGCTAAAGCAACTCCTTCCTCTTGCTGGTATCATTCATTTCCAATGTGTTTGCTCACGTGGAACCCTGATATCAAACCTCATCGGGCAAGCCATTTTTAGCCTATTGCAGGTGAATTCGCATGTAGTACTGGTGCAGGATTTACAGAATCCTTTTAGTGCTTCGTATAATTGAGTCACATGGTCAATGGTGTGGGAGGAACAATTTAGTGTTTGATTAGATTGGATTAGGTTCCCCACAGTGTGGAAACAGGCCCTTCGGCCCAATAAGTCCACACCAACCCAGACCCATTCCCCTACATTCACCCCCAACTAATGCACCTAACACTATGGGCAATTAGCAAGGCCAATTCACCTAACCTGACATCTTTGGATTATGGGAGGAATCCAGAGCAATCGGAGGAAACCCAGGCAGACATGGGGAGAATGTGCAAATTTTGTGACTAATGCATGAAAGTGGAGTCAGGCAGGAAATAATGTTAAAACAAACCTCAGGATGTTCAACAAGAAGTTACACCCACTAGCTGCACAAGGTAAAGGAAATAATATTAAACGTAACAATGTTAAGTGAGGACTTAGTGAATGCAACATGTGCTTCTTACCTCACTTATGTATATTCCCAAGTCATCTTCGTCATCTGTTCTATAGCAAACTGTGAGACCAAGCTTGTCTTGACTGTGTAATCTGTACAAGTCTACTTCCTAATCAAAGACAAATTGAGAGAGAATTCAGCAAGGCATTTGAACCAAATTGAGACTTTTCACTCAAATTCAGATCGGATGTTCAGCTCTGGTTACAATGCTTCAGATTTAATATTCCTTAGGTTGAGTTTCGCACAATATAGTGACATTGCAAGCACTCACATGAACCTATGCACCATGCAACAAAGATCTTGGTGGTCTTCAGGTCAGTTCATTCTAGTATGCCAGATTCATATACAAACTGCATTAATACAAAGATAACCGACATGTCCATAAATTTTGTATGGCATTCAAAAATGATGTCAACAATTAATGAAAGAAAAAAATGCATTTTTACCAATTTCAGATGCCTACCATTACTTGATGAGAAAGTCAGTGTTTTACTGTGTCAAAATGCATTCATTTTTCTTCAATTGCTTTCCAGTGTCTTTAAGGTAAGTCTGCAATAAATGTTGTTGAAACCTCACATTTTCAAGTAGTGACCCTGGGTTAGTGTGTAGAAAAAGTCTCTTTGATATGGACTGTATTTCATTTCCTGAATCAGCTCATCATAGAAAACACCTCAGGCTTCCAAATGCGTTAACCTTAAAAGGTAACATGACTTTTGACAATTGATTTGAATTTTACCCTTTTGCATATACGTACATACATATCTATCTATGCTATATACATATATATATATAAAATTGCGCTTTTCAACATTCAATTGGTGTGAAATTTGACTTCAGCAGGGCACAAAATTTGGATATCACCTCATTATGGAAAGTGAGCCTATGTAATTCTTTTAACAAGCCAAACATGTAAGAACCTGAAATTCAATGAGAATCAAAAAATATTTTTCTGCACATTATTGATGATCCCAAATAAGGATATATTTTCATTATTATTGTTCTCTATGTCAGTTCAGTTCAGGGTCATCTTCAAACATACATCTCTAAATCAATCTACACTGACAACCATTTATCACTAAACTTTCCTTATAATGTCAAATTTCCAACAAAGAGGGGCAAAACAATATTGTCTGTACAAACATTGTGTGTGTGTTGGGGGGGGGGGGGGGGGGGGGGGATGTCAGGCTTTAAATGAAACAACAACTTGGGACCTGGAATACAACATGTATCATTGAAACTGCGTTCCACAATGACAATGTAATGTCATGAGTGAATTGCAACTCAAGGAGTTGTAGTTAATGGGGATATGCCATGACCCTATTGAATGGTGGAACAATCTCGAGCGACTGAACGGCCTACTCCTGTTCCTATTTCTTACTGTTCCATGGTAAGAGATATCAAAATCATTTTTGCAGTCTTTAGCACATAGCACAAGAAAACTGATGCAAATACACTTGACTAGAAGGTGTGCGTACATCACAATTACTGATTTGGTGGTATGTAGATCACTGATTCTCGGACAGCCATCAACAAACTGAAAAATACATTATGATAGCTCTGTATGACCGCTGTCAGGCAGAGATAGTCAAACCAGCAATCTTCTTTCTAAATTTGCCAAATTTTGAAACTTGCTCAATAAGTTCACTCTTCCATGATACTTCTGCTATTTTTACATAAGCTCAAATCAATTTGCTAAGTGTTCTTTTTGAAACAACATAAATCATTTGTAAAATGGAAAGGGAGTATTACATGAGATTCAAAATCCAAATTATTAGCGATAATGCCAACTGCAGAAATGAATGACAGTTAGGAGCCTATTAAATGGGATAGAAGTTATTGTAGTTCTGGTGATAAAGTGGTAACAATAACCCAACGTTGGGGCTGTGAATTGCAATGTTAGATAGTCATATTACTATCCAGCTTTCTTCTTTGAACTGCAGATTATAGACAGCAGCTCAAGTTCCCATTACTTTATACCAACTATATGCAACATTTGTGGACCCTTAATTTAAAACGAATGTAAACAATCAATACAGTGCTTTATAACTAGTAAGCCAACAAACAAAATATATTCTGGAACCCTGACTTGGAATTTCATTGTGAATGTTTTTGTTCTCTACTATGATTGGTATGCTTCAAGCGGCATATATTATATTTTAAAACAAAGTTGCATTCCACAGCATTTTCTAAGTAAGCCAATCAGGTAGAATGAACCAACTTTGGAAATAATATTTCCCAATTCAATTCTTTATTGTCATATGTCTTCTAATTCTTGCATTTCATCCCTCTGAAGTAGTAATAGCAAATCACATTTAACTCCCCATGATTTCTGGACTATTTATTCTGCATTTAACAATGCATAATGTACAATAATTTTATGTACTTGCACATGTCAAATAAATTAACTTCAGTCTGTCAACATTTTCAAGTTTTTTTTTATGATATTGCAGGAATTGACGACTCGAGAAACCTTCATTTTAGTTTTTCATTTTTTTTAAGGTTTATGCGTTAACTTCAACTGACTAATTTCTGTCGAGCAGATGATACAGAATTTTAAGCTATGCAACAACATTCACATCTTATGTTAATGCCATATTATCTCTTTAGAAATGCAATTTTATAAATTATAAAGGAATTTAAATGTTAGAAATAAACAATAAAAACTACAAAAAGATATTTTGCCTATGCTTTCTTTCACTAAACTGTTGATTTAATACAGACATGTTTGCAGAAAATAGCTGTTCCTTACATTACTAACAAAACTAAATTCCATGCACGTTCATTGGAGAGAAACCCCATAAGGCTGACTTGATATTTTTCTTGCACAGTTCGACATTTCCATTACAGTAAATGGAACAAGTGTCTCTGTAGTCTGTTCAAAAGCATTTATCAACGGACAACAAAAAGTAACTGAGAAAGGTACTGGAGCTCTGCTTTGTTAGTACTTTGACCTCTCCATTGATCTTCGTCTTCAAGATTTGAACAAGCTTCTTTAGTGGCTCAAGCCATACTATCAGGGCATTAAGAGTTTCCCAATGCTCAGCTGTCTGTGTCATTGTGCTGCTCACCTTTAGCCACCACACAGTATATCAAAGTCACTATTATTAATGGTCTGGCATACATCAGCACAAAAGAATGAACAGCAAAAAGCTTCACTATTTCAAGCGTGATATTTTTCTTTTCATGTCGCATTAATTTTATAATTTAATTATTAACTGTTATAATTTCTGAGCTAATTTCAGCTGCTTTGATGTGTTGATGATATAGGTTATCAAAATAGCAATTTTGAAATTAATGACCTGAAAATAGATACACTCAACTTGTTATGCAGTTAATGACTTTTGAAAGTGTACCAATTTACTGTGAAGTTAGAGTATAATGAATGCTTCACAACATAATAGGAAATGCCGAGTCAGAAGCTGAAGCTTAATCTTTCCAGAGAAGACATTATTATCAAAAGCTGCACAGAACAGGGTGGAGAATTATTAAAACTCATCACTTGCTCAAAGCATTCCACTGGTACCCTGAAGATGAAGCATACTTCAGCACCAATTTACAACTCGCAATATATTCTCAGTGGTGACATAATTAAAGATTCTGTTGATTATGCATTAGAAACGAGAAAATAAAAATCTTTGTTCTGTTTTACTTGAAGCCTTGACATGTTTTGAAGACATACGTACTTGAAATCTTTCTGTTTCAAAACAAAGTTTGTACTTTATGAAATAAATTACATATTTTCCTACCAATTATAGATCAACCATAACTGAAGATTTGCACTTAAGAATTATGATTGCATGTGGAAAAATGTTCAAGATGACTGAGTGTGAATGGCTGCATACATCAAAAAGGTATTTTACAATAAAGTGAAGAAAATCTTCCAAGTTTTAAAATACACTGTACTTGATAGGTTTTTATTCTGAATGACCTTCACAAAGAGAACTCACCTCGTATTCTAACTCTTCTCTGTCCATTTCAGTTTGCAAACCCAAGTAGTCATTTGGATCGTAATAATCCTGTCCTGATGGATGTCTACCGTGAAAACAAATGTGAATAAGATGATTCACATTTCAAATTAATGTTAGTCAAGTACCACAACAAAATAATTAGAAAAGATGGAAGCAACAGTAATGTAGACTTCAACACATAAAAGTCATAGAACCATTTATTTTTATTGCAATATCTTTTAACAACCAAGCAAAAGGGATTGAATTAGTCATAGTCCATCCAGGCTCTAATAGCTGAGAAGGAGTTTCAGCAGTCAATCATATGTTTTGTTTTTGTGCAGTGCATATTGCATTGCAACTTATAATAAAGCGTACCCCTGTCCTCTCTAAATCATCCTGCCTGACACAGCACACATTTTCTAGCTTTTCATGAAGCAAAAAGCACAAGAACATCTTGCAAATCAATATTTATCATAAAACACAATTCAAACAAAAAGGATCTGCAGGAAACCTGACTGCTGGCATTGCCCAATAATTATACTTCCCAAACAGAACACCATGAACATTTTTTTTATTGTGTGACAGAAATTCTCGTTAATTCAGACAAAGAGAGTTGAAGTCAAGGAATCTTTCAATCTCAGTGGGGTGACTCAGTCCAAACTTTAGTGAAACCCTCCTAGCAGAATTGTTGATCCTTTTATATGTTTGAGACTTGAGCAGTTTTGACAGGTCTTATTATTGAGGATCCCTTAGTTGTCTTTAGAAGGTAGAGAACAGCCTTCACACTGAACTGTGTCAGCACATGCCATGTTGTTGCTCCCATTATGGTGTTAGGTCACTAATTTCCTTGTGGTATAGTGCATAGGATTCAGTGCTCTCAGCACTGTGGCCTGGATTTAAGACTCAGTTACAAAGTGAGGATTAACACCGCTTCTTCAAACACCATCTGCTTCGTCTGTGGCAATGTATGCAACTCCATCATCATGTAAAATCATCTCAGGATCCATAACTCAGCAGTGGAAGAAAGTCATTCTCGGTCTTGAGAGACTGCCAAAAAGAACAGGTCAGGGATTCCAAGATATTGATCCAGCATATTGACTCCTCTGAAGAATCATTGTGATCATATTAAAATATAGGTTTAATACTTCTCTACTGATTTGTGATCAAAATCCTCTTCTTTATGAACCAAAATAACACATCCTGAAAATTCAATTGTCTGGGTATCATGCAAATTTTGACAGTACTGACCAATTTCCTCACTGTCTTTGGCATTAAAATGAATGCATTAGCAGCTTTTCTAATTCAAATTATTTTCTTTAATGCATTGGCTATAGAAAAGCACCCAAGGTCTTTATCCTCTTTAAGTGCTATTTGCTGATTTGTTTGAGTAGAACTCCAATCCCATTACTCTGCTCCTTTTCACCACATTTCAGTATCACTTTAACATGTGACACAGTACCTCTGTCTGCTCTGAGCCAATGTAATTTCAATCAAATGTGAAGTACAACTCTTCCAGCTTTGTGGCCTGCACTATTAGAGCTACTGAAAGAATCTCTTCATAGGTCTGCTTTTTCAAAACAGTGTGTTATACTGAACAACTTTGTATGTCCTGCAGTGTTAATGCATTATCAATGGTCAGGTTTTCTGTTCTTTGTGAGAAAAGCTGGAAACCTTTCCCACACTTATAAAAATATCTTTTAGATTAATCTTTGTACAAACATTTCTATTTAAGATTTGTTTCACTGTCAAAAATATGGCGAATGCATGTTGTGCAATTTTAAAATTATAATAATTAATAATTATTAACATAATTTAATATAACTTGCAAATTTAAAAAAATAAACATTAATTGCTGACAAAGAATCACCTATACATACAGCATTTTTTGTTTGGTACCATGTTTTAACTTTTCTGTGGAATCAAATGCTGACCACATAAACTTCAACATAACAGGACCGTCAACATTAGGGAGCCAAATTCACATCAGGATATTGCTGTCATCCAGGATGTCATTAAATTAGCTCTTGTACTTTGCCTGGCTCAGTATCTTTTCCAAACCAGTGGTACATTAATTTCTCCATGAGTTGTTTAAATGAAATTACTTAACAAGCTGACAGAACTTAAAAATTGTATCCCGAGAGCCATTATGGAGAGAGAAATCTTTAAAATATCCCACTCTTACCTGCAATTTTGGAAATACTATGTTGAATATCGATTAACAGTTTCATACAAAGTTTAGCTTTTGATGCATATACTTGCGTGATTATAGCTTTTCTTCTGAAATCTCTCGGAAAACAATTTACAAGTTGTGAGAAAACACTGTGATCAACTTGACTGTGTCGTACTGAATGCAGTCTTGCATATTTGTTGTGTTATTTTTGTTTAATCACTAAATGTCAATTATATTTCAGGTCCTGGTGAGGCAGAATTACTGATCCCAACAACATGAGAAAAAACACATGTACCACAAATGACATGGTCACTGAGAAATTCCTGGTTAATAAGGGGCCCACTTTAATCATTTCAGCCTTCCCCACTGCTGGACAAATTAATTCCAATTTGTTCTGAATTTCTGAATGACCAGAAATATGCAAAAAAAAATCAAGGTGATGACGAGAGTCTAGAGACAGTATGTTCCTGCAAGGTAAAGGGCAAGGCTGAATGACTCGAGAAATTGGGGTTTTCATCAAGAACAAGAAGCAACATAAGTCAAGTACACACAGCAGGGACTGAGTGAATTCCTGAGTGAGTATAAAAACAGGAAGAATATACTCAATAGAGAAATCAGGAGGGGAGATAGGGGACCAGCGGTAGCTTTGGCAAATAGAGTTAAGGAGAATCCAAAGGGATTCTACAAATACATTAAGGACAAAAGAGAAACTAGGGAGAGAATAGGACCCCTTAAAGAATGGCAAAGCTGCCTATATGTGGAACTGCAGGAGATATGGTGATACTAAATGAGTATTTTGCACCAGTGTTTACAGTGGGCAAGGATATGGAAGACAGAGCATGTGGGGAAATAAATAGTGACATTTTGAAAAACACTGATATTAAATAGGTGGTGGTGCTGGATGAAAACGCGTAAAGGTGGAGTGCAGGTTCATAGTTCATGAAAGTGGAGTCACAGGTAGACAGGATAGTGAAGATGGTGTTTGGTATGCTTGCCTTTATTGGTCAGTGCATTCAGTGTCGGAGTTGGGAGGTCACATTGCAGTGAAAAGGACATTGATTAGATCACTTTTGGAATACTCATGCAATTCTGGTCTCTCTGACATTGGAAGGACATTGTGAAACTTGAAAGGGTTCAGAGCACAGTTACAAGGATTGCCAGGGTTGGAGAGTTTGAGCTAAAGGGAGAGGCTGAATAGGCTAGAGCTATTTTCCCCGGAGCATCAGATGCTGAGGGGTGACCTTATAGTGGTTTACATAATTATGAGGGGCGTGGAAAGGGTGAATAGCCAAGGTCTTTTTCCCAAGGATGGTGAGTCCAAAACTAGAAGGCACAGTTTTAAGATGAGAGGGAAAAGATTTATAAGGGACCTAAGGGGCAACTTTTTCATACAAAGGATGATGCGTGTATAGAACGACCTAGGTGGGTACAATAACAACATTTAAAAGGCATCTGGATGGGCATATGAAAAGGAAGGGTTTGGAGGGATATGGGCCAAATGCTGGTAAATGGGACTACATTAATTTAGGACATCTGGTCGGCATGGACGAGTTGGACTGAAGTGTCTTTTTACATGCTGTACAACTCTATGACTAACTGAACTTGAAAGTGTATCACTCGTCAGGTCCATTCTTCAACATCAGATCTTGCTTCAAACTAAACATGCGTAAGGCAAATCTCAGTGAACAGTCATTAAACAGAATTGCCTGTTTTCCCAAAGCATTGTAAATTTTGAATGAAGTCAGTGAACGTTCTTGGGGCCATGTGGTTCTCCTTGTTCCAAGAGGTTTCGTTTACATTCAAAATTCAACTTGGTCTTTTAGAAGCAAAATCAACTTAGGAAAAGGAAATGTTTAAATTTTCTTGCAATGTATTTTTGTCTGACTCTCTACCATTTCATAATTGTAGAAATGGTCAAATAATTGTCTCACGGATGCAACTGATTGGCATTGAGATAATTAGTTAATGTCAAAATTTAACTTCTATTTCTTTGCATTGTAACCCAAAGCAACATTCACAAGAACAGTTTCAAAAGACAAACATATGTATTGTGGAACAGTTTGAAAATAAGTTTTTGTTGCAAACGTTTCGTCCCCTGTCGAGGTGACATCCTCAGTACTTGGGAGCCTCCTGTGAAGCGCTTCTGTGGTGTTTCCACCTGCATTTATAGTGACCTGTCCCTGCCGCTTCCGGTTGTCAGTTTCAGCTGTCCGCTGTAGTGGCCGGTATATTAGGTCCAGGTCAATGTGTTTGTTGATGGAGTTTGTGGATGAGTGCCATGCTTCTAGGAATTCCCTGGCTGTTCTTTGTTTGGCTTGCCCTATAATGGTAGTGTTGTCCCAGTCGAATTCATGTTGCTTGTCGTCTGCGTGTGTGGCTACTAAGGATAGCTGGTCGTGTCATTTCGTGGCTCGTTGATGTTCATGGATGTGGATCGTTAGCTGTCTTCCTGTTTGTCCTATATAGTGTTTTGTGCAGTCCTTGCATGGGATTTTGTACACTACATTAGTTTTGCTCATGCTGGGTATCGGGTCCTTCGTTCTGGTGAGGTGTTGCAAGGACTGCACAAAACACTATATTGGACAAATAGGAAGACAGCTAACGATCCGCATCCATGAACATCAACTAGCCACGAAACGACATGACCAGCTATCCCTAGTAGCCACACACGCAGACGACAAGCAACATGAATTTGACTGGGACAACACTACCATTATAGGGCAAGCGAAACAAAGAACAGCCAGGGAATTCCTAGAAGCATGGCACTCATCCACAAACTCCATCAACAAACACATAGACCTGGACCCAATATACCGGCCACTACAGCGGACAGCTGAAACTGACAACCGGAAGCGGCAGGGACAGGCCACTATAAATGCCGGAGGAAACACCACAGAAGCGCTTCACAGGAGGCTCCCACTGAGGATGTCACCTAGACAGGGGACGAAATGTTTGCAACAAAAACTTCCAGCTTGGCCAACAGAACCACAGCAACGAACACCCGAGCTACGAATCTTCTCACAAACTTTGAAGTTTGAAAATAAATTTTAAAATAAATAAATAAATGCATGCACTTGAAATAAATTTTGTTTATTAATTAGAAATGTTTCCAAAATTGCAGCTAAGAGTACGATATAATTTTAAAGAGTTCTCTCGGTATAGTGATACAATTTTTACTAACCTCATTCAATTTTTTTCCCCAAATTATGGGTCTCCTGTTACATGAAAAGAAATTGAAAATGCTGTATATATTTAACAACACATAAAATTGAGGACTGTAACTTTTTAAAATCTGAAATGATAAATGGCGCTTATAAATTTTGCTCTTTCCTCAGTGAAATCTGTTCAGAAATGACGAGAACATACACTCACATGCTTCTGAGCATTTATACTATTAGCTAAAAGATCAATTTTCATCACCTTGCAATATATGTTTGGAAGGGAAATCCAGGAGGGAATATAATACAAATGATATAAGGCTGCAATATAAACCTATAAAACAGTTAGTATGATTAATGCTTTTCTATCCAATTTTCAAAGCCTTTAAGAGTGGATAGTGGATGAGAAAATAAATATTCTTTTGCACAAATATATTGAAAGGTCATTATACTGTATGGCTGCGTGAGATGTTGTACTTCACTATTTGTTATTCCTTGAGATACCTAAATATGCCAGATATTTAATCTTTATTATTATTGATACACTGAGAAGATAGCCAAGAAATAAATAGATACAAGCACATTTCTCTAAAGCTGGCTTTAAATTAAGGACATATTGATATTCCATTTAGTCCTCTCCGAGTAGGTCTCATACTTAAGGATGAAAACTAAAGAAACCATGTGTCCCATTGAAAGTAAATGTTTATTCATACATTCCAACTCAACCAAACATTCCAACTCAGGATTTTCTTAATAGTTGATTTTTGTTTGCCGAATTAATTGATCGTAACTCCCATTGTCAAAGCTACATTGGAGAAAATGCCCATTACCAACAGAAAGAAATGTGGGCAGTTTTCACAATGTACCTCTGAAATGATCCATGGCAACTTAGAATAATTCAGGATATGGTTGGGCATAGTGAATGCTTACTTGAGCTAGTGGTTTCTCATGCAATGTTTTGAATGAGTTATTGGACAGCAAAAGCAGAAATATTAACATGCTTGACTCCTTTTAATTTTGTACTGTGTATTTCATCTGTGAAACACTGACCCAGAATTAGCAGTTGTAATGACGGCTAACATATCAACATTGGCAACAACACTCTGAAACTGACAGTGTATTTTGACACCTGCATCTGCAGAATTAAACATGGAAATCCAGTCACTGGTGTCAGTGATTTGCTTGCTCCTCTCCTGAAGCAGATCTGGTAGGTTAAATTTGAGCAACAGTTTGATTTGATGGAAACCTCCTGTTTTTACAAGTTCACGGTTAAAGGTTACACCTTGTTGAATAAGGTGCAATTGGGTTTTGAAGGGCACTATACGTCATAATTACAAATTTAGATCAGAGTAATTATGCAGATGGTCGCACAGTGGTAATGTCACTAGATTAGAAATTTAGGTGTCCACGCTCATATTCTGCGAGAATGGGCTCAAATTCCACCACAATAGTTGGTGGAATTTACTTCAATTCTTTAAAATTATCAAATTATTAGGTAGTCTTGGTACGGTGAACAGGAAACTGATCAATTGTGTTAAAAATCTATTTGGTTCACACATGTACTTTGAGCAACAAATCTGCTAGCCTTTCCTTGTCTGACCCATATGTGACTCCAAACATCTTGTGATGTGGCTGACTCTCAACTACTGTCAAGGGCAAGTTAGGAACAAACATGAAATGTTGGCCTTGTCAATACCATCCATAAACCCATGAATGGCTAAATTTTAAAAAAATTTCTATCTAAAAGCTGCTTCCTATTAGCAAGGGGGCAATATTTTCAAGTGAAAGGCTGGAGATTTAGAGGGGATTTGAGGGAAACCATTTTCATCCAGAGGGTGGTGGGAGTCTGGAATGCGCTGCCTGTAAAGGTAGAAGAGGCAGGAAACCTCATCAACTTGAAAAAGTACATGGATAAGCACTTGAAGTATCATAACATTCAAGGCTATGGGCTTAGTGTGGCAAGTGTGACCAGTGTAGGTAGTAGTATATTTTTGGCAGGATAGACTTGATAGGCCAAAGGGCCGCTTCTGCCCTGTATGATCCTATGATTATAAGAAAACTCCTGTGTAGTTTCAATGTTTATCTTGCTCTCTATAAAATTATTAAAAAGTGAAGAAGAATTGTTGCCTCTTAGTTCCTGATTTGCTACCCCTGAAAATCTTTAAATCGATTCTCTGTTTAAACCTCTTCATGACATCAGTATTGTCGGATGTCTGAGATCTTGTAGCTGACTCTGGGATAAAATGTATGTCAGGAAAAATGAAATCCATATCACAGAGAATGGTAGATCTGTCTGGGCAGCTTTCTTCAAAGCCAACCTCCTTGAGCAGTGAACTATAGCAGGGATTGTCAGGCTGGTGCTGCTGGTGCATTAAATAAGATCCAAAACTGAATTTGAGCCTCTGGGCTCTTTGGCAGAGCAGGGCAATTCATCCTACTCCCTCATTCTTTCCTTAAACCTCTGTAACTCTTTCTCTTGCAAGTGCTTATTCAATTCTCTTTTGAATGTTACTATTGCACCGGCTCCCACTGAGCTTTTGCATGTGCTTTGGGCAAATGTTGAATTTCCTAGTATGTAATCTTTTTGAAGAGTGTTTGGATTTTTTTTTCTTGACTCAGCACTGCCATGCAAAGGTGAAACATTAATTCATGGGAACTGATCAAAAGCAAGAGGAGCAAATTTTTTACAGAGGGTGGTTCGCGTGTAGAATGAACGTCTGAAGGAAGTGGTGGACGTGGGTACAATTACAATATTTAAAAGACATTTGGGTAACTACATGAATAGGAAATGTATGGAGGAATAAGGGCCAGAAGCAGGCAGGTGGGACTAGTTTAGTTTCGGTTTATGTTCAGCATGGTTTGATTGGACAAAGGGTCTTTTAGGTGCTGCATGATTCTATGACTCTATGTGCTGCAGTTAAACAATACAACATAATTCCATGCTTTCAAAACAAAAGACTTACATATATTCAAGTTATCTAATATAATTGGCTAAAAAATTCAACCAAGTTGAAACTATTTTTTCAAAGTAATACATGTTGGGGTTTTAAGTAATAGTTGTAAAACAAACTGAGAAGATTAGACCATAAATTATTGTCCACCTTCAATAAAATCTAATATTACGGAACACCTCCAGGGCTCTCGAAAGTAATTAATAGGTTTCCAACTAAGTCATGCTGGTGGTGGGTTTTACATGATTTAAATTAGTTCGAGATACCAATTTGAATAGCACTACCTCCAGACCAGCAAACTACCTTAAATCTATCCTCTTTTATACATAACTATACCTAAGCTAACAATTCACGGTTCAACTTAATTGTACACATCAGAGCAACTTGAAAACATTATTTTGCTCCTTACCTCAGATAACAATAATAAAAATAATAATAATAATAATGATAAACATAAACTTACTCTTCAGGCAAAAGGTATTGGTCTAGTACCACAACTGGTGGAGTCGGTGGTCTTATTTTAGCCAGTGTCATGATGTGTTCAAAAGTGATGTCTGTCTGAGTGCCCATATCTACCAGCTGACATTCGTGAGATGCATTAATCACTTTTGTCCGCGGAGTTCTTCGCAATACTTGTACGACAATGGGTTCTTTGGCTGTTCTGAAAGCTTCTACTGCCTGCTCATGGGTTGCTCTGGATAGGTCCTTACCATTAACCTGTCAAGCAAAATGTCAAAATCATGAATACATGATAAAATTCTTTCTGTACCAAGAAACCACATACATGCAAGATATGTGGCTGACAAATACCATTACAATAGGGGCTATCGCATTTTATATTCTATTGCTATTACATTTTTCTTACATTACATTACAGTATGGAAACAGGCTCTTCGGCCCAACAAGTCCACACCGACCCGCCGAAGCGCAACCCACCCATACCCCTACATTTACCCCTTACCTAACACTATGGGCAATTTAGCATGGCCAATTCACCTGACCTGCACATCTTTGGACTGTGGGAGGAAACCGGAGCACCCAGAGGAAACCCATGCAGACACAGGGAGAACGTACAAACTCCACACAGTCAGTCGCCTGAGGCGGGAATTGAACCCGGGTCTCAGGCGCTGTGAGGCAGCAGTGCTAACCACTGTGCCACCGTGCCGTGCGTTGTGTAAAGTGACAATTCATTTGTGAAACATCTGCATTTCACTCAAGACATAACTATAATGTGACATGTTCTAGCAAAATCAACTTTCATCAATATTTGTGATTTTCCACATTGCAGTAAATGTATTTTTACACATTATATCTATGCCAAGAAATGAAACACAATGATCAATAATTTTATGGAGAGCATTCAATACAAGTGATAAATCATGGCAAGCTGCTCTTTAGACTGAGAGGGCAAATGTAAAATGATGATAAATGGACCTACAACTTAATTCTATTGAAGGGCCTTTCAAGTTGTAAAATGAGATATAAAAAACATTGCAACCAAGAAACTGGATTAAAATACAGATTCTCACTTTACTTCTTTTGTTGAAGAAGCTTCACTGTAGAATGGTATAGTACAGCTTTTTAGTTCACTGTGCTTAAGTTGTCTTATTTTGATAGAGCTAACCAGTTAATTCCAAACCCTACGCAGGAGCAAATTTCTGCAGATGCTGGAATCTCTACTGGAAACAAAAAGTGTTGGAGATCACAGCGAGTCAGGCAGCATCCATGGGAGAGAGAGCAAACTAACGTTTGAGATAGTGCCTTTTAGGTCACAACAACTTGCAAGGGCAAACAAGTTTTCTCATGTCACCTCTGGCTCATAATTCAATGGCCTTAAATTTGTCATCTCAAGTTACTGACTCTTCTGCTACTGGAAACAGGTTTTCCTTATTCATTCAATACAGTTAAGAATTTTCAGCAACTCTTTCAAATTGTCTGTGAACTTTCTCTGTTCCGATGAGAACAAACTCAGCTTCTTGACTTTCTTCACTCAGCTGAAGTTCCTTGTCCTTATTATCAATGCAGTAAATCTCTTCTGTACCACGTCAAGGTCTAGGTATCCTTCCTAAACTACAGTTCCTCGAATTGAACACTGTACTGCTCCTTTGGCATCATCGTGTACTTTATAAAGGATTATCATAATTTCCAGGCTGTTTTATTTTATTCGTCTATTACTAAAACCAAGGTTTACTTATGCATTTCAATAACTTCCTAACTTTACACACTTACACACTTTACAGCTACCTTTCTGTTCCTGCAGTCCCCGATGTTTCACCATTTAGTTCATATTCGTTGTCCTCTACCTACCAAAATATACCACTTCATACTCCCCTGAATTAAATTTTGATTGCTGTGTCTCTACTTATTTCACTGATCTTTGTCCTTCTGAATTCTTGCAATCCTACTCATTGCTTATTACATTTCTGACTTTTGTCTCATGTTAAAACATTGAAATTGCATTCTGGATAGCCAAATCCAAAAGAGAAGTGGTTCCAACATTGACCAGTGGGCCATACTACCGTGTATCTTCTTCCACTGTGAAAAACTGCTTAGCATTACTTTCTACTTTATCTCAGGGACACAATCTGTATCCAGTTTGCAACTGTCTCTTTAATCCCACAGGCTTCAATTCTGCTGACAAACCTGTATGGTACTGTCAAAAGTATCTGAAAGTTTATACACATAATATTGACCACACTATCTTTATCAAGCCAAGTCTTTGCTTCAAACAACTTGATCAAGCGAACCACAATTTGCCTGTATTAAATATACTAATGGTTTCAAATACTCTCAACACTTTTCTCTTTCACAAGATCCACAGTATATTTTAGCCACTCTTAGTCAAGGTTGTCGCAAGATACATGTGAATGAATGATCGTTACCACATTACAGTAATTCTCCAACACTCTTATTTTCTTCATTCTTTCAGAACCCACAGCTCTATTAAAGCATCTAGTTGCTTCCTGTAGAATCTTGATCTGAGCCTTAAACAAATTTCTTAATAATTTATTCTTTTGGATGAATGGTGAGATAGAAAGTTAAGGATAGCTGCCTTCCTGGTCTGAGAGAAGAGTCATAAATTATGAAGGAGATGAAGTTTATTGCATTACAGTTAGATGAATATGATCCATATGACAGGGAGCACACTGGCCTCAGTTCAGTCACTTCACTCTCTAACTAAGCCCTAGTGATGTCATCACAGAGCATGCTGCTCAGTGCACTCAATCAAGTGTTAATCCTTTCAGGATATAATACAGCACATTCCAGCAGTGTGTCACTGTCTTTGTAATGAAACCTTGTTGACACCTGTCAGTTTGTCTCAACTGTGACTCAAGCATTGTCTGATGGACAGAGCTCCGAGTGCCAAAGGTTGAACTTAACGACTGCAAACCTTTCAGTACGAACTTTACAAGAGCTTCTGCACTTGTAACAATTTTCGGAGACAGATTCATGAAATGTTAGACCTCTGGCTGCATTGTGATGGTCATTTAATATAGAGGGAAAAAAATCCCAGAAGCTTTGTTTATTTGAGTGTGTACAACACCACCATGGTACATGACCTTTCTTCTAAGTTAATTAATCAGAGTGCAGTTGCTCTTTATTGACAACTTGAAATACGCAAAACAGACCCTCAATTAATTTTTCAAATCTCAATTTCATCTCTTTGAAAACTATTTGTAAAAATGGTTCTAACTCACTAGTTCAATGACAAATTACCCAAAGCCTTCCATACAGAAATGTAATAAGTGACCTTTTAAAAACCATTATTAAGAATGTCATTGGCAGAACTTTCCCATTTTCAGTGGAGGTGCTTTGTTGAGTGAGATTCATGGCGCCGAGTCCAACCTGGCTAAGAGCTACCATTCGTACACAATCAGGCTCTGAAGCTTCACTCTCAGGGAAGCGGCTGGCCACAGTGAAAGAGGTGCTTGCTACTCCTGAGACTTTTGGTGTATATGCCAATGGTGCCATATTTAAAGCCCAGCAACATCATCATTGAGATATCTCTGCTGTTGGCTGAAGAAATAAATGCTCCAGGTCTCTGACACTCAGGGTGCTGCTGGAGACAGGCAGTTTTGTCAGAAGCATTAGTTAAGTTGGATCAACGAATGGGGGGTAAATCAACATTACTGGGGCTGTGCTGGCTCTGGCATTCATGTGATTGGCTGGTTCTGTGACTGTCATTGAAAGCCAGGACCTGCACACACTGTGCCTGCCACATATGTGTATGGACGCACACTTTATCACACCAGCCATAGGTGCTCAGCATTAACGGGCAGTGCAAGAGGAAGATGGGGGACTTTGACCTTATTCCAAGAGTCCCTTGCTGTTGATGTTTCTTTTGATCAATGTCCTGATTTTCATACTGAGAAGATTGTTGTTGTTCCCTCATTTTGTCTGCCTGTAGAATATCGCCCTCTTGTCAGCTCCTGTTGTGAAGGGCATAGCATGCTATGATGATGCAGTGCACCTTTTTTAGACTACAGTGCACAGCCTCCACCACAGTGGTTCACACATTCAAATCTCATCGAATGGTCTGCTCCATTAGGGCCTTGGTGCAAGTGTGAACAGCACTGTAGCTTTGCTTTGCTTCAGTCTTAGGGTTTTGTAATGGTGTCATGCAAAATATTTGGCCGTGGTAGCTTTTGCTTTCCCTGTATGGCCCAAAGACATTGGAATGAGACAGTAAATGACAGCTTCTCTATTACGTAATTTTGGCAGTTCCCACAATAGCTGGCACCAATCTTCAGAATGTGGCTGCGATTGTCACAGTTAAGCTGTACAATGATAAAGTGGAAATGTTTTTCTGCTGAGCTGTGCAGGCTAGTAATTGGACATTGTCAAAGCAATGTGAGTTTAGTTGAGTAAAGCTAATGATGATAAAGAATTCCACTGCCTGGAATGTTCCACTTCTCACCTCGGGGGGTGGGAGCAATAAATGACTGTGCTGTTGAGGAAATGGCATGTGTCAACTCAGATACAGTTGGCGGGTCCCCCAGGTTTGGGAGATGCCACATTGGTTCATGAGCTGCTCCTTGAAATAAGCCTCTCTGGCAGACAATTTCAAGGCAGGCGTAGCATCAATATGCACTGGATAGGACCCAGTTTTTCTGTGCAAAGATTCGACTCCAACAGATTTCACCATTGGGTGATGATGGGCCAGGACAACCTTAAACTGAGACTGAAGCTTCACAAACTCCTAACTGACTTGGCAGGATACTCTCAAGTAACCGTGGCCCATTGCTGCAGGACTGATGTTTCCACAGTACCCTAAATGACATACCTGTAATCCTTGGACTGGGTGGACTTGATTGTGGTCCTATCCCTGGACTCTTGGAGGACCAATTACCTGAATTTCTGTGACCTACTGACTGACCTTAGTTCCTCTTGACCCCACTTTGACATTCACATAGGGCCATCTGCTTGAAGCACACGCAGTGTGTATGCGGTGTGATGCTGCAGTTGTGACACTCATGTTGCTACATGGGGATACATGTACCCCGAGACTGGTTAGTGCTTCCCACTGTCCCCATCTGTGCTGAAAAGCATGGCAAGACACAGAAGTTGGAATGAGTGCAGGTACCTGACATTGTGCAGAAGAAAGCAGTTGCACAATGGTCAGCACAAGCATTTGTTGAGCTGCAGTCAGCAGAAACCTGCTCCGATTTACACATTGGGGACTTCCACCGTCTAGTTTCTCGGTGACAGAGAGGCGAATTGCAATGTGGCATAGAAATATGATGTATTGAGGCATTCAAAGGAGAGATTCTGAAGTTACTACGTGTGATTTGAGGGGAAAATTGGAAATGTTGTCCTTGATGTCAAGAATCTGGTCCTTCATTCTCACCGTATTTTAATACCTTTCTCGTGTCTGCTCATGCCAAACCGGGAGGTGAAAGTTTCTTCTATTGTTATCCTCTACTACATCGCAGAGGGTCACAATGATGATCAGGAAGTACTATTTCCGTGAGTGCCTACAT
This sequence comes from Chiloscyllium plagiosum, assembly GCF_004010195.1. Classification (NCBI taxonomy): domain Eukaryota; kingdom Metazoa; phylum Chordata; class Chondrichthyes; order Orectolobiformes; family Hemiscylliidae; genus Chiloscyllium; species Chiloscyllium plagiosum. The sequence continues at coordinate 48,091,304 of NC_057727.1, forward strand.
GTCTGCTTTCATCAGAGTTTTCACTCACTTAGCAATCTAAACCAGTCTTATTTCTTAATTTCATCACTACACATTTTAAAATTCAAAAAGAATAAGTGAAGTTGCATTTGTTTATATGTGATAATACTACTGTCAGAGCTGATTCCTATTCAGTTTTGAGGTCATCAGTGCAGGATACAACTCAGAATTAACTTAATGGCAGAATTATCCTCATAGTTACTTTGACCTGCTCCAGTTGCACATTAAGGCACTTCTTAAAACCAACTGTATGACTAAACTTTCAGCTGTTTGGCCTTGTGTATTTTGTCTGGTAGCACTTGGATGTACATTGGATGAGTTCTCATGATACAGTGTTATTTTATCATCTAACATGGCGGGGGAAATACCAAAATAATCCAGTATTGCGTGCACCTTATATGGTGAAGATTACAATATCTTTACTTTCATTTATTGTTTTTACACATTTCAACAGAATTTCTACCTGGAATTACCATGATCAATATCACATATTGAGGACTGAGGGTTAAATATGACGTGAAGAAGCTGTGCAGGATAGAATGTTTGCTCAAAATACACCCACAAAGCTCAACTACTTTGGTAAAAGATGATACAAATTGTCAAGAAGGTGGATTGAACAGAATCAGATGACAGCATGCAATTGGGATAGAAATTGGTAATGATAAGAAGAACGAATAGCAATTGGGAACTGCTATCAGTCACACGTTCAAGCTGAGCGGGTAGATAGCTAGCCGTTCAGGCAAGTAAGACAGGCTGCAAGAAATCAAAATAGGATAATCACAGGGGATTTCAATATCCCTGAGGTAAAGTGGTCTGATAAGCGATAAACAGAGAAGCAATTTCCTACATGTAACTGGTGACGACTTCTTAATGCAATATTTCAGCAGAATACGGGAGCTTGGGATCTGGAAGCTTTCGGTTTCACTAGCACGCACAAGTGAAAAGGAATCATTTATTATTGAGGACTGATTAATGTGGGGGAAAAAATAATTAGTGCATATTCTGATTGTTTGCACTACTTCTGAAATATGTCTCTCGAAACCCTCCTCCAGGTGGTTTACCTGGATAACCCAACTCAGATACATTTCCTGCATTTACACCAACTTGCATCACAAGAAAATGCAAACATTAGTTGCTTACAGGGTACCTTGAACAGACGAGATACCCTGTTCTTTAGGGAAAAGTGCAAAGTCTGGTTTAAACAATTAAGGACTCAATAACATAAGAAGTTCATCTGAGTGGCAAAAAGAAGTTGCCAATACTAAGAGTGAAATGTTTCCTGGCAGTTTGAGGCAAGTTACTTGAGTATCTGTGGTGAATAGAATGCTGAGTGCCAATGATGTTAAGCCAAATTGCAATGAAACCAACAGAGTCAGTGTTTTTCAATAAGAAATACTGCCAGTTACATGTGGCCACAAGGACATAGCTTGCGACTTTTTATTTCACAGACTGTTCTTTTGTAATTTATACAAATGATTTGCTTGTGAATATAGGAGTTATGATTAGTACGTTTGCAGATGACACCAAAATTGGGGATGTGGTGGACTGTGAAGAAGGTTATCTCAGAGTGCAACAGACCTTTATCAGATGGGCCAATGAGGGGAGTGGCTGATGGAGTTTAATTTAAATAAATGCAAGGTGCTGCATTTTGGCAAGGCAAATCAGGGCAGGACTTATACACTTAATGGTAAGATCCTGGGGAGTGTTGAGTGCATGTTCATAGCTCCTTCAAAGTGGAGTCACAGGTAGACAGGGTAGTGAAGAAGGTATATGGTTCACTGTTTTTATTGGTCAGTGCATTTAGTGTAGGATTTGGGGGGGTCATGTTGTGACGACACAGGACATTGGTTAGATCACTTTTGGAATGACACATTTAACTTTGGTCTCCCTGCTATAGGAAAGATGTTGTGAAACTTGAAAGGATACAGAAAAAATTTACAAGAATGTTGCCAGGGTTGGAAGGTTTGAGCGATAGGGAGAAGCTGAATATCTGGGGCTATTTTCCCTGGAGTGTCAGAGGCTATGGGGGGACCTTATAGAGGATTATAAAGTCAGGGAGGGCATGGATGGGGTGACTATCTTTTTCCCAGGATAGGGGTGTCCAAAACTAAAGGGTATAGGTTTAAGGGGAAAGATTTAAAAAGGTACCTAAGGGGCATTTTTTTTCATGCAGAGGGTGGTGCATGTATGGAATGAGTTGCCAGAGGAAGTGGTGGAGGCTGGTACAATACCAACACTTAAAAGGCATCTGGATGAATATATGAATAGGACTTTTCTAGGGGGATATGGGCCAAGTGCTGGTAGATGGGACTACATCGGTTTAGGATATCTGGTCAGCAAGGACAAGTTGGACCGGAGGGTCTATTTCTGTTCTGCACTATTCTATGACAAGGTGTATGGGTGAGCATGTTGGAAATTGACTAAATCACTATCACCACAGATGAGAAAAACTCCATGTATTAGAATGAATGTAGCTAATCGCTAAATGAAAATCTAAAAAGGAAATATATAAGACAAGTTCTAGTCTATGCCTGGGCACTGAGCTTTCTGAATGGGAGGTGACATCTGTCTGTCACTTAGTCAATTTGGAAGAGAATACTTCCTGTAACATCCAATTAGCTGTTGTCATTTATTATTTCTTGAGGGAAGAAGAAAAAGGAGAAATACGGTTTTACAAATCTGGCCAATGAAGTATATCAGTGAAGGAAAGGGAAAATAATTCAGAAACGGATTATTTTGTGTCTTTCTCTCAATTTTTATCTTCGTTCTTTTGGTAAATATATATATACAGTCATAGACTCATAGAGAAGTACAGATTGGAAACACACCCTTCGGTCCAACTCGTCCACGTCGACCAGATATCTAGTCCCATTTGCCAGCACTTGGCCCATATTCCTCTAAACTCTTCCCAATTCATATACCCATCCAGATGCCTTTTAAATGTTGCAATTGTACCAGCCTCCACCATTTCCTTTAGCAGCTCATTCCATACACGCATTACCCTCTGCATGAAAAAGTTGCCTGTTAGGTCCCTTTTATACTTTTCCCCTCTCATCCTAAACCTATGTCCTCTAGTTCCGGGCTCCCTCACCCCAGGGAGAAGACTTTGTCGATTTATGTGATGAACAAATGAAAAGCATTAAAGATAATAATTGATTGCATAATCATTGAATATCCTAATAATCTTGTGAGAACTGGAGATAGCAATTTAAGGTGATTGGCACAATAAACCAATGTGGAATGAGGGGAAAAGAATGCATCAACTGATTCAGATCTGGAATTCACTGTCTGTTGAGCTTGGTGAAAGCTGATTTAAGTCCAGCTATTTGGACAATTACCGAAGGACAAAAATTGAGTGCTGCAGGGAAAGGCGTAAGACAAATGGAGTCTTTGTTAGCAGAGAATGGGCTCTGAAATGATGGGCCAAGTGGCCTCCCTTTGAAGATTTCATTCAAATCTAGTCCTGTCCTATGGAGCAAGTCCTCTAACCCTACCAATATGCATCGTTTAAATGGTAATGGAACAGAAATTTTCCCATTAGAGGCAAGCGAGATACTTGTGTGAAAGCAACATTTTTGTGTGCATTAAAACAGAAACAGTTGTTCTTCTGAGAGGCAAAAGTTACTGTAAAATGAATCAGTCAAAAATATTAAATATCCAGTGGTGCAGTCTGTTGTAGATTATTTTCATGACATTAAAATTCTTGTTTGCATTATCACATGATGTGCGGTTTGTGGGTAATGTAATATAACTTAGCTTTTAGATGCACGGTGACTCAATGGTTAGCACTGCTGCCTCACAGCACCAGGCACTCAGGTTTGATTCCTGCCTTGGGTAACTGTCTGTGTGGAGTTTACACATTGTCCTCGTGTCTGCGTGGGTTTCCTCCCACAATGTAAAGATGTGCACTTCAGGTGAATTGACAATGCTAAATTGCCCATAGTGTTAGGTGTATTAGTCAGGGGGTAAATACAGGTTTGGAGAGTTGGTGTGGACTTGTTGGGCCAAAGGGCATGTTTCCAAACTGTAGGGAATCTAATCTAATATCAAGAGCACTTCATTCATATTTTGCCGTCTATTTCTCCTTGTATTTTAGAAACAAATGATATATTTTCAGTTCAGGTGATGAGTATATGTTTGCTCTTGTGAACACTGTTTAGATATCTTCACAAATTGTTACAGTATGTTTCAGAATGTGGTAAGTATTGAAATCACAAACGATGCTGTGTTTTTTTTGAAGGTGTAATGATCAGAATTCTGATTGAGTGAGGAAAGATTCCTATCCTTTCAAATATACTATACATGAATATCTGTCCAAAAACCCCCAAATCTTCCTGCATTGGTTACGATATGTATATATACATACATCTATACACACACACACACAAAACAGGTCATCACATTTAAATTTGTGTTTTGGAAGTTGCAAATGTGCTTAAATCAGACACTGAGTAAATTCAGTTTATGAAACAATGAAGATTGCCCAATCAAATCACTTATAAAAATAAGCCTCCATACAAATTATTTTAACACTAAAAGTTAACTTACAAATTACAAATGTTGTCATCTCTAAAAAAGGTTTTGTCTTACAGATGGTTTCAGTTCCTATTTTACAGATAGTGTGCAGCAAGATTTAATCACATTAATCTCCTTTTTTAATTAAAATTCCTAGTTACTCTGATGTATTTTAATCAACACTACCTGCTATCTGAAGCAAGTATATAATAATTATTTCTTTTAACTTCATAATCTGATGGTAATTTGTACATATAACGTAATGATCACCTTTTCTGGAATTTCTGATTAAAGACACCAAGTCTTTAAATGAACACATTTAAATAAATCATGTTGCCTACAGCATTAGTAATTAATTATATCAATAATGTTATGAGGCACCACAAATTAATTTGAGATTGTGACAAAAGACTACTATTTGCAGTTTCTCTGGATGAGCTAGCATTTAATTCCCGACTTTCATCAGATTTTCATTAATGTATCTCACAAGTATACAGCATGCGTACAACGTGACAGCGAGTAGGTAACGTGTTCCCAGGAGCAAATTACTGCTAATGCTGGAATGATGTCCAGCAGTTGTTTTCAGTTTGTGATGCTTAGACTCAGTGGTAGTTATTGAGGCACAGCAGCACTTGTGAATTTTTATTTTGAAGGGAGAGTGCACCTATTGTTTACTTGATCCCACATTCACCTTTTCCCTATAAACCCTGCATACTCTTTCTTTTCAACTAACAAGCCAAATCTTTGCTGAATGCCTTGATTGAACTTGCCTCCACTGCAATCTCAGTCTGTACATTACAGATCCTGAACACTTGCTGCCAGGGAAAAAGGTTTTGTCTAATATCATCACTACTTTTTTTTTTGCCAGTCACCTTAAATCTACACTGCCTAGTTCTTGATCCTTCTGTAGTTTTTGTTCATACGTTCTATCCAGAAACCTCATGATTTTGAATGTCTCTCACTATATCCTGTGAAATGCCTGCAAGGAAATCAGTCTCAACTTCTCCAGTCTGTATAACTGCAGTTCCTCTTCACTGGATTCACATGCAGTAATCTTTCCTGCACCTATTCAAATGCCTTCACATCCTTCCAAAAGCACGTTGCCTAGAATTGGACACAATAGTTGAGACTGAAACAGTGGTTTATACAAATTTTATTGATATGCCTTGCTTTTATTGATAAAGCCCAAAGTGCCCTCAGCTTTCTTAACCACTCTCAATGTGACCTCCCATCTTTTATATTTTTAGCACAAATACACTGAGGTTCCTCTGCTCCTACAGCCTTTTTTTGAGTAGTCCCCTTTACATTACGTTTTTCTCGATATTCTTTGTATAACAACATGAATCACTTCACACATATTGGTATTAAATTTCATCTGCCACTTATCTGCCCATTCCACTAACCTGCCTGTATCCTTTTGAAATTCTATATTTTCCTGCTTTCAATACTCCCACATTTTTCGATGTCTACAAATTTTGAATTGTGCCCGGTGCATTTGACATCTAAGTCATTCACACATGTCAGAAAAAGCAAGGCCCTAACACCAATCCCTGGAGGTAAAAACAATGACTGCAGATGCTGGAAACCAGATTCTGGATCAGTGGTGCTGGAAGAGCACAGCAATTCAGGCAGCCATCTAAGTCATTCACACATGTCAGAAAGAGCAAGGCCCTAACACCAATCCCTGGAGGTTCCACTATAAAACTTTCACCAGTCTGAAAAACATTAATAAACTATTATTCATTGTTTGCTGTCACTTAGTCAATTTCATGTCCACGGTGCTACTATTCTCTTTTTTACCCCATGAATTACAACTTAGCTCAGATACCTGTGGTGCAGCACTTCACTAAATGCCTTTTGAAAGTCCGTGTATATCACATCAAAAGCATTATCATCATTAACTCTCTTTGTTAGCTCATTACTCAAGGAAATTAGCAAACCCATTCTTAACCCATTTATTGCTTACCCTTAATAAATTTGTGCTGGCTTTCCTTAATTGGCCTGCATGTCCTGAAGAGATGATTAGTTTTGTCCCGAATTATCATTCTTGAGGGCTGGTCTGCTTAGTTGGCTGGACAACCAATTTGTAATGTAGAGTCATACCAACAGCATGGGTTCAATTCCCACAAAGAATAACGTTACCATGAAGAACTCTTCTTCTCACACCTCCTTTGCCTGAAATGTGGTGTCCTTCAGGTTAAACCACAAGCAGTTGTCCCTCTTCTGCAGGACTATGGTGACTTTATCTTTAATGATCATTTTTTTTTTGGACTTGTCTTTATATCTTTTTTAAACAAGGATGCAATTCCCCAATCTCTTGTCAGCACCCTGAGTGCAAATAAATTAGCGAATTCTGGCAGATGTCATTATTATTTCTACTCTCTCGACTGAACCTTCACAAAGTATCCTTGGATGGTCACCTCATCCTGGGGCCTTGCTGACATTAATCCTGACAGTCTATCCAATGCATACTACTCATCAATTTAAAACACTCCAAGTATCTGAACTAACTTATTTTTGGTACAGCCAGATGCAAAATATTCATTTAATATTTCAGTCATGCTCCTGTTGCCTATTTTGATCCCTATTTGGCCCTACTTTTATTCTTCTCTGTCTAAATTAATCTTTTGGATTCCCTAATATGTCAGCTGCCAGTGCCTTTTCACAATCCTTCTTTGCTTCTCCTAACTGTTGCTCCATTTCCCTTCTGATTCTTCAATCTATATTCTTGGTTCCATTGTCCACTTCACATTTGTTATGAGGCAACATTTTCTTCTTCATATTTATCGCTATCTCATTTGTCATAGAGGGAGCTCTGGATTTGTTTGCTCTATATTTCACCTTCATGGGAATGTTCGTTGATTGTGCTTGAACACTCTCTGTTTACAGGCAGCCATTTTCACTTCTAGTTTTGCCTGATAACCTTCCATTTCAATTTTTCTGACTCAGATCCATTCTTCCCATTTCGATTGGCTATTCCCCCACTCAGTCATTCTTACTCTGCATTGTTCCTTTTCAATTTATATAGCAATATAAAGCTAATTTATATTTATAAATTTATAAAGCTCATGACACAATAATTACCATCCCTTAATGGTACATGACTGACACGTGATTTATTTGGCCCTAATTCCTAAAAATCAAATCGAGAAACACTTATTTTCTTCTTGGATTGAAAGCATAGGGCTGAATTTTACCAGAATCAGCTAAATGTTTATTCTGGCAAATTCAGGAAGGGTGTCTTTCTGTGAGCCTCACTCTATTCTCTAAAGCTCAGCTCATTACCTAGGCATTACGCTCCTATGTCATCCTGCTCACACCATCTGCTGTCTCACCCGAGGTGGAGGTACTTGTCATTGCCAAGATGTCCTCAACCTTCCGGCATTAGTGTCTTTTTTATTGTCCAGATATGCATCAGAGCAAGTGCTGCCAGCTAGGGGCTGATCTTCAGTATACAACTAGTCAGAGAGGAGCCAAAAAGGTAGCTTTCTCAGGGCTTCATGACAAATACAAGTGCACATGCATAAATGTATTCCTTGATAAGAATCAAAGTACACAGTTTACTCACCAAAAGTGATACTTCCTTGAATTAGAGAGTATTATTCTTTAACCAATGACAGTGTAGCCTGCAGCTCAGTACTGTTAACCATCACCCACCAGTAACCACACCCCCCCACCCCCAGTCAATGCCAATCTGCCTTTGACTATCGATTACATTCCCCTTCCCTCCGTAATCCATGTTTTCCAATTCACTATTGTCTCTCACCTTTGTGTTTCAGTTGCCCTTTACAATATTGTCCCCTCTTCATCCCAGCATGCTGCCTTCAATCCCTCTAATTGACCTCTCCCACAGCAGTGACCTTGGATAAACTCCACTTACTTTAATTAAGTTGACCCCAAGGACTGACTGTGGCCTAAAACCCAGACAGTAGTACAGGCCTGAAGCTAAATGCCCTAAAACTCCAGCACAGAATAGGACCATTTATCCAGCTGGTTAGTGTGAGCTCTCCATGTAGAGAAATCCGGTCAGTCCCATTCCCTACTCTACCTCCATCATCTGCAAGTTTAGATCATCTAAGTACTTATCCAGGTTCCCCTACTGAGTGATAGGTGTGGATTAATAATTTCAGTGAGTTGCATGAAAAAAGTCTTTCTCACATTCTCCCTTGTATCTTCTGACCAAACCGTTAGATCTCTGCCTCCCTGTATCAAAGTTAAAGTTACTTAGAACTGCTTTGCTTTGTCTACCTTTTCTAACCAGTTCATTATCTTGCACACTTATATCAAATCTCCCTTCAATCTCTTTCACTCCAAGGAAAACAACCAGCAAAAACAATGGAATTTAATCTGAAGAAATATGAAGTAATGCATTTTGGCAGAAGGGACTGGAAGAGGAAGTAAACATTAAGTGGCACCATTCTCAAGACTTTACATGAGCATTGAGATCTTGAGATTCATGTGCTCACATCTGTGAGGATGGCAGGATGTACTGAGACAGTAATTTGTGAAACATGTGGGGCCTTGGGCTTCACAAATACAAATATATTGAGAACAAAAGCAAAGTTATGCTGAACATGAATAAAGTTCTAGTCGGGCCACAAGTAGAGTATTTGATTTTGGTTACCACACGTTACGAAGCATGCAAAGAACTTCAAAAGGATGCAGAAGAGATTGACCCAGAAAAGTTTCAGGTTTGAGGAATTTTAACTATACGTTTAGGTTGGAGAAGTTCACAGAACACAGAGTTGTGACAATGCAGGAGGCGATAAATTCGCATTCAATTAATGGCTTGTGTGCTCCATTAACTTTTCGGTTTTGAAATCAAAACTCAAAAGGAAAATATAATGCATTGCACAAATTTTCACTAGTTGCAGTGAAAATTTTAATTATTTTAAATTTTAGCACCAAAAAAAAACTAAAAGGGCAATTAGGGAATAGTAACAATACCAATCTTGCCAGCAATGCTCACATTCCATGAGAGGAAGAAAATAACATTGGACCTCCCTATGCCTTTACTATTCAATACAAATTTAAGCCATATGATTTTCAATTTCCTATTAGCCAGGAATAACACTTATAGCTGTGCATTATTTTCAAGCTCTGAAATATTTTATTGCTCATTTATTTAAGGTGACAAAGTTTTATGATAGGTTGCAATGTATGCACCTAATCACTGATATAGTCTTTGCTCCATATTAGCTTTCTCTTACCGAATGATCTTTTAAACTAATTAATGGAAGAATTTCACCACAATCCACGTGGAACAGTAACTTTGCTGAATGGCCTAGCTTTCACCTTTTGAATCAGATTTCATTCAGTGGGTGAACTAACTCTTGTTTGGTTGTGTTCATTTTGTCAGTAGAAATTGGCTGTGGCTTTCACTGAACAGAGGCTAATGGGTTTCACCAGGCAACTCTAAATTATTGCAAAAAAACCAAAATTGGCTATCAACTTCACTCCCTTTTTCGGGCCAGAAGGTATTAAGTAGCACAACAATAAACTTTGGCAACCAAGTTTTCAATGCACATCTTACCCAACCTATTTGTAATGTTCACATTTACAGACCCTACTAAGAGTAGAAAAAAATTCTCCCATACACCGAAAATGGAGACTTGGAGAATTTCTATTGGAGCAAAACACATCTAGACATGTGTAAGTGCTGACAAGTAGTAGAGTCTTACTATCAAACTCATATAAGTGCAGCAGAAAGAGAAAAATGTTGACTGCCATTACATTGGGTCAGATTCAGCAAGGCATGGTTATCACATTCATATTGCTACTGTGCTCCATTTTAAGTAAAGAGCGAGCTTTGCTTTTCTGACAAGAGATTCCGATCAGGACTCCTTCAGAAATGCAGAGCCATATGCCTGACAGATTCCTTGTAACAAGGATATTCAGGAAAGGGGAAACCATGGCCCCTTTTATCACAGGAGGTCTTCCATATCCCACAGGGGATAGTGGAGCGGAGGGTACAGGAAGGTGTTGCAAAGGAGTTAGGGTGGTGTCAGCTCCCGGAGGGGAGTGAGGGAGCATGTATCTCTCCTGGGGGAGAAGGATTGTCAGGTCCGGTGGTAGAGGGGGGAGGAGGAAGAGTAACATCCTACTTAAAGCTCCCAGGTAACATGAATCTTGCAGTGATGTTTTGTAAATGTAACTCAGTATGGGAGTAGGACAGTTTGCTGCGGAAATAATGATGACACGAACAGTGCACATGGCAATTTTTACCAACTGAAAATGCCAGAGACATTTTGATTTGTTCATTCTATGTAAAGATATAACAAGTTGTAAATACAGTGAAACAACTAGTCTGGAACTGCAAGCTAACTTGTAGAAGTGTGGAAATTTCTTCCTTTCGATTTTAATTACTGTTGGAATTTTTAAGAAAAAAAACGTTGCTGCCTTGTTTCTTTCTCCCTCTCTTCATACCATACTTGTTAATTTTTTTTCCTTCAGCAGACTTAACACTGAATTAAAATTCCAAGCTTACACAATAGATAGCTTTATCAATTACAGCAAGCGAAATCCTTAGTACAGGCTGAAGAAAGATATGTCGGAAACACTGAAGTGGGAGGTGACATCATTGGTGCAGTAGAGACTGAGAAACTGGGAGAATGGAAGAGGAAATGGGTTGGAAGGGAATATAGTCAAGATAAGAACAGGAGTGAGTTGGCCATAGAGGCCCTTGAGTCTATTTCACACTTGATAAGACCATGACTGATCTGCAGTTGTATTCTCCATGTCTGTCTTTTCCCCATATCCATTGGTACCTTTGAATAAGAACAATCTATGAAGCTCAGTTTTAACTCAGCATTCTCTTTGCATTAGCAAAGGAGTTGTGGAAAGGAGTTTCAAATTTCCAGCACGCTTTGTCTGAAGGAATGTTTCCCAATTTCACTCCAAATGAGACCCAGCTTCAATTCCATTGACCATGAAGCCCTCCACCACCGTTACAGTCAATCCTATACTGATGGTCAGTTAGCTCAGATGGTAGGCAGATGCTTTGTGATGCAGAGTGGCACCAACAGTGTGGATTCAATTCCCATACCAGCTGAGGTCACCATGAGATCTCACATTCTTGTCCTCACCCCTTCCCTGAGGTATGGTGGCCCTGAGGTTACATTCATGACCAGCTGTCACTCTCGAATGAGAGATTAGCCAATTTGGTTGCTTCCACATTTTCCAATCCCCAAAGAGCAGCAATTTCCAACTAGTTTCTCTCAAACAACCCGATCAGTTTCACTTAATATCCCAAAGGCTTAAGTTAAATCACTCCTCGTCCTTCTAAGGAGTGCGGTGGAGGGAGGATCTTCAGGTGACGATAATGACACGCCTGCAAAAAATGGTGTGATGTTTGATGGTGGAGCCATGATCCAATTGAAGGTAAAAGGACATGTCAGAGAATTGGCATTCTGCCTCATTCCATCCTGACAGCTGGCCCACTCCTCTGCTAGTTAGGAATATAGATCTAGAGGGTATAATGGTCTTATTTCATGAGGACAATAAATTAGCAGTCAACAACATTCTTCTGCCCCTTAAAACCTCATCCCTCACCCACCCACCCTGCATGACCCCTATATTTCCATGCATTCTCAATAGCCAGTCAGGATGTCTTTGAAATGGATATTTAAAAAGAAGCTTGTGGTCTAATACAATGGTCATTCAATCACTCTCATTCATGGAAGAAATTCTACATACTTATAGACTTTCAAGTAATCAATCCATAGTAGGAACAAATATTTATTCACTTAGAGCAAAGACAGATAATTCTTTAATAATTGTTTCAAACCATCAAAATGGGAACCCAGACCCCTGCTTAAATGTGTGCTCTTGCATATTTTGAAAACTAGTCAAGCATTCATAGAAAGGTTTTATATTTAGGACTGTAAAAGTCTGCTCCTGCATAAAAAAGTAGCCATGAGTGATGGAGAAAACTCAAATTTCCTGCAGGGTTTACTGTGGTGACCCCAAACTCAGAAAGGGCACATGTGGGGTCATGAACCTAAGCCCTTCAGATCTGCACAATGGCTGCACAAAAATAGCAAACCGATGGGAAGACACTGGAAAAGGTAAATTAGTGCAGTTTCTGCATTTTATGTCATTTTCCATGGCTTTGACATTCAATTCAAAAGTAGCCTTATTGCATTTCCTGTCCAGAGTCTCATAAATGCATCTTCAATCTGGTTGGTTAGGGAAATGCACAGTTCATTGCCACATTCCCTGGAGAAGGTGTCAAGCTGGCTTTCCAATGACACTCAGTTTCAGAGCAGAATCCCATTGTCTATGGGCTAGTATAACTGGAGCTGTTTGCTCACTGCCAACAGCAAAATTCAGACTATAATGCCTTTTGCAATAATTTTGATTCGACACATGTAACATCAAAAGAAGAGACTGATTCAATGCTCAGGGATTTTCAGTTCAGATGAAGATCCCATTTTCAAATGGAGTAGTCTGTCGATCTATTGCAAGGATATTGTTAGCACTCGGGGAGCAACCGCAGATCAGGACTAATGGGAAAGATACCATGCTGAAAGCAGGTGCAAGTTGGAGGGAGGAGGGAGAGCTGAAGCTTGAAGATGCATTGTAGAATCAGGAGAGAGTAGGAGACCGCAGGACATGGCTTCCAGCCACTCCACCTACTGGCTCCCTGTCCACAATAGAACCTTTGATAGTTGCCCATAATGACTGTCTGGGGGTGGCACTACACTGCAGATTCCCTGGAAGATTTTTGCACTTGCTCAGGGCCTGAAGAATCCAGGTTGAGAACAACCCATCTGGTAACAACAGTGCATGGCTGCACAAAGGCCAGAGATCATCAGGAGCAATTTCAAGAAAACAATCTCATTTAAGTATTTTGTAGTTAAATTTAATTCTTACATTTTATATTAAGTTTTGGAGTCCTGCAAGTCTTTCAATTTGAATTTTTAAGAATTATGCAAGAGTTATTGTGTGCACTTCTGGTCATATACAATCCATTTGGGTCATACAGCACAGAAACAGACCCTTCGGGCCAACCAGTCCTTACCGAACACAATCCCAAACTAAACTAGTCCCATCTGCTGCTCCTGGCCAATATTCTTCCAAATCTTTCCTATTTGCAAATGTAACGCAACAATTCATAGTGGACACCTGGGAAATTGGTGTGCAGAGTGAGAAACTTAGCCTTGATACCCAAATGTATAAAAAGTAATGCATTTTTTAAACAGTGGTTAACCTTTGAATTAGGAACCTGTCAACAACCGTGACTGTGATTAATGTTTCTTGTTCTTAAACAAAGTTATTGGAATACACTTAGAAGAATGTACAAATTAGAATACGGTTCCTGCACTTTCCTCCAATCTTACTTTGTGATGCTCAGTGAGGGAAATAAATTTTTGACTTGTCAAATACACTTTATGTTACACAGTATAGTCTATGTTTAGTGGATATTAAGCATGATAATTCTGACACAATAAAAGCAGTATCATGTAGCTAGCTTATATAAAAGAATAACTATCAGTTTACCATCATTTTACATGCTGTGTACTTTCCTCACAGCAAAGAAATCAATTGGTTTTATTTGGTGTAATTGCTTAGTCCTGTTGGGAAATATGCCACAAATGATTCACTGTTTGTTCCCTTACTCAATAAATGCACCAATTGTAGTCACCCCAGAGTCCTCAAGGGAACAGTTAGTGCAGTACATCTCAGCTGTGAAAGACGGATTTGTCTTATGTATTGAAATTCTTCTGGCATTCACAAGCATGGTTTCTGTATCCTACAATAGCTTTCATCATTGCTCAAGCTTTTCACTGTAACACAAAGACAGCTACCCAAACAATGTATAGCCACTCCCAGTGAGGGCACTCACTCAACCAAAAGTAGGATGAACCATGGCTAAATTGGAGTTATATGTTTGCAGAAATAAAAGCACGACACAGTGAAAATCTTATTTTAAAAAAGGCACATTCTTTTGGTGTCAGGGGAAAACTTAAAAACATACTGAATTTTCCAAACAGTAAATTATGATTAATGAAATATTCATTAAATTTATTAAGTCATAATGTGGAAAATTGGAGGTGGCATGGTGGCTCAGTGGTTAGCACTGCTGCCTCACAGCACCAGGGACCCAGGTTTGATTCCAACCTCGGGCGACTATCTGTGCAGAGCTTGCACATTCTTCCCATGTCTGCGTGGGTTTCTTCCAGGTGTGCCGGTTTCCTCCCGCAGTCCAAAGATGTGCAGGTCAGGTGAATTGGCCATGCTAAATTGCCCATATTGTTCAGGGATGTGTAGGCTAGATGCATTAGTTTGGGAAAAGGAGAGTAATAGGTGCAAGGGAATGGGTCTGGGTAGGATACTCTTCAGAGGGTCAGAGTGGACTTGTTGGGCCTAATGGCCTGTTTCCAAACTGTAGGGATTCTAATTCTAAAATATTGGCAGAATTCTAACTTGGTACTTTCATTCAGCAATAGAAAGAGATTTGTACTCAGCAAGGGTCAGAATATACTTTTCAGGAGTGATTCATTTGCCGTACGAATAGAAATAGTGATTGCAATAAATTCCGTGTAAAGTCAGAGTTATCTGCTGACTTATATGGAAAGAATTAGAGTGCCTTTGAAAATTCCAATTCTGGCAGACGACTGTACTTTGCACATTCGCCCAGTGGCTGTGTAGCTTTTCTCCCACAGTCGAAAGATGTGCAGGTTAGGTGGATTGGCCATGGGACTGGGTAGGGGGGGTGAGTCTGGGTGGGATGCTCTTTAGTGGGTCAGTGCTGACTCAATGGGCGGAATGGCCTGTTTCCTCACAGTAGGGATTCTATGACTGCAGTCACTTCTCAAGAATGACTAATCCACCAGCAGCTGAATCAAAGAAGATTCATATAAGGCATTAAGAGAATTCAGATGAAAAATACCACAGATGACCTACAAGCATTTCTCAATGTAAAACAAAAAGGTTTGAAATCACAGATGGTTGGATGTAAAGGAACACACCTGCCAGAAATGTTACAAACACACAGGCAGGGAGTGAGCACTAGCACTGAGAGCCTCACCTTTGACCCTACAAATCATGGCTACAAATGTTCAATGATCCAATTAAGTCAGGCAAGATAATATTTTGTCCAGTCACCTTGGGAGTCAGTACATACTTCAGCCTTGGAAAAGAATTGTTAAATAACCATCTCTTCATATATCACTCTGATTGAATTCTTACACAACTAATACCCATCTGTCCGAACAGCAGTTACTTCAAGTGTCTGCACACACCTGAAATTTTCTTCCTCCCTTTAACAGACAAATAACAACAAATCACTCTCTTCACATTTCAAGAATTATTGGCATTTCCAAAGACTAGCCTTCCACTTTGAAGAAGCTGGCCACTGGAGGGGTATCCCAAAATCTAACCAACTCCTGCATTATGTGGTAAAGACTGTAGAACTCAGGGACAAACACTTGGACCTGGTTGTAACAAAACTAGACAAAAATTGGAGGCTGTTTGCTGGTGTTTATCAGCAAATTACTATCTAGATTGTTGCTTCATCGAGATACCATTGAAACATACAGCCACATTCCTACACTCCTTTCGTCTTCATGATCCTGATTTCTAGGCTGGGAGATCTGTACCATACCTTACGTGTGTGCAAATGCCAGACATCTATGCTAATGTTTGCATTTGCCTGATTCATACTATTTAATCTAAGGGGGCCAGCGGGAGGACACCTTAGAAATTGCAGGCCCCCAAAACTTGGTTGAGACACTCAGGCATGCTTCTTGCTTTCATTTCTTAATTTGCAGCAATGTTCTAACTTCAGATAGAATTCAGTCAGCTCTCTTATATCACATCCTGGAGTTTAAACTGCCTCCTTGCTTAATTCATTTCTATTAAAGACTTTCCATCAATTTTTCACAAAAAGAGTGAATTTTGATGGTCTTTTTGCCTATCATTGTCAAGGATTACAAGCATTTGCAACGTTAACCTTGCACATTCTCTGTGTGTCTCTCTGATGGGTTTCCACTGGCTGCTCCTATTTCCTCCCACAGTCCAAAAATGTGCAAAATAGGTGGATTAGCCATGCTAAATTGCCCTGTAGTGTCCAGGGGTGTGCAGGCTAGCTTGGTTAGCCTTGGTGAACGTGGGGTTATTGGGATAGGGAGTGGGTCAAGTTAGGATGCTCTTCAGAGGGCCAATACTGACTTGATGGGCTGAAAGGCCTCTATCTGTACTGTATGAGGGCATTCAGAGGGACTTGTTGATTCTATGTTCATGTCGTCTAAACATACAGCAGCACACATCTGAGCTCTGGAATCAGTTACTTAATAAGAGGGCAACAGAACAAAGAAGTGATGCTATTATCTAGGGGCGTGTGGCCTGGAGATGCCGGAGGCCAAATGGAACTCAGTAACAGGTGGAATACTTGGGTGAGAACTTGACCAAGTATATCAGGGGAACAAGGAAGCAGTAGCTTTAGATGTGAAAGGTGGAATAAAACTCACTAGAAAAGTCTGTACTTGGACTGTGTCTAACCAACATTTAAGCTCTTCAATGTGTTCCTATTCCCTTTGATAAACATGATTAAGCAAATTCAATCGCTAGAATTTGTGATGTCATTTCATTAGATCTTGGATGATCTGCCACTTAATACTGAATTCTTACTTAAAATAAAAGTCTCTTGCTCTCCGTCATGAAGATTACCACCAACCTAGTGTCATGAGGAAACATTTTTTTTTTCAAATCAAGACCTTGACTGGATAACTTAATTTTCTAAACTCAAGGTGAGTTTATTTTCAGTCTTCAAAATGTAAGCCCTGGTATGATTCTGCAGAAAAGTGTTGTTTTGTACTCAGATTCCAACTTCTCTCTTCATTTGTTACTATTATTCTTCATTCAGGAGATGTGGGTATCACTGGTTGGGTCAGCATTTATTGCTCAGGGACAGGTACTTGGACCTGGTTGTAATAAAACTAGCCAAAAGTTGGAGGCTGTCTGGGCCAGCATTAATTGCTCACTCCCAGTTGCCCTTGCGAAGTTGGTGGTGAGCTAGCTTCTTACACTCTTGCAGTCTATTTGCTGTTGGTCCACCTACAATACCGTTAGGATTTTACCCAGCGACAGTGAAGGAACGATGATCCATTTCCAAGTCTGGAGACTGGCTTGGAGGAGATACTACTTGACACACTGAGCTGCTCCAGCACTTTGTTTTTATTTTGGATCTTCAGCATCCACAGTAGTTTGCTTTTATGATTCTGTTGAATCTGCATTATAAACTTTTTGGGCCAATGTATTTTCCCTTAGGTACCATTTCTAAGACAGAATTCAATACAATGGATACAGTCTGACCAGAATTCTATACCACGAAACACATTCCGCCCTCACCTTTGGACCCCAAGCCCCTCGAGGTAAAGACCAACATGTTGTTACCCTTTGTGATTATGTTCTGTACCTGGGCACTACCATTTGCTGATCTGTGTAACTGAATACTGAAATCCTCTGCTCCTTCCTAGTAACTAGAAACTGGAAAATAGTCATCAATAGATATGTCATGAGCAAACTGAGTTATATTTGCATCATGTTAATTTTAATTTGACTCAAAAAAACAAACAACTGCAGATGCTGGAAATAAGAACACAAACAGATATGGCTTGAGCAACATCAGGTGCAGAAATCTTTCTTCGGAATTTTAATTTTAATTTGACTCATTGGAACAGAAATCCACATGTTGTTTAAAGAGTGTGAATCATCTTAACAGCTGGACTGTTATTATTATAGTGTTGGGTGTGAAAACATGATTTTTTTTTTAAATGGAAAATCCTTATTTTGGCATGCGGGCACCAGCAGGTAAAATGAAAATTAAAACAATGAATAGTTTGTCTGTATATTTCATGTACAATAAAAGAAGAGAAGAAAGCTTATTTGGAGCTCTGTTTATGTATCTCATCATCATCTTTGGGGAAGCATAACATCAATTCACTTTGAAAATACTTAACTCTGGTGTATTAATGTCACTGAATTGCCAGGGAACTGCCTTTCCAATAAAATGCATCCTTGCATACCCAAAAAACACATATTGAACATGGAACACTGCAGCATTGGAATAGATCCTTCGGCCCACCATGTCTGTGCTGACCAGAATGCCATTCTAAACGAGTCCCATCTGCCTAATTATTGAAGAATTCATCAATAGGAGAGAACAGATATCTCTGTTCACTTTAACACTTATTTACTTTCTTGAATCAAAAATCTGACTGAAAATTAACAACATTACTGTAGGTCAAACAGAACTAAACAGAAAACAGGTCAATCTTTGAAGTTGAATATTTGAGTATTTGAATTGTATTGTGCTTTAAGTTTCAACCTAGCCATTTACGTAAAAATAAAGGTAAGTGAAAGTACTTCTCAAATATAATGAAGAATACTTGTGACCCCACACTCAAAGAAGCTCATCGTGTTACCATTCGGACTGACAGGCTGCACCAACAAATTACACCTGTGAGTCCACATTGTTTTATTAAACTGCTGTCATTTGGTTTTGATGGGCTTTGTGCCTGTGCATTCTCCTGCTTAAAAGAATAATAATGAGGTCTGGAATAAGCCAACAAGAGTTCATTTATGCAGTCATAAAATTTCACAATTTTAGGTGATGTATCAAGGGACGCCTTTTCACGTGGTGTCTATTATACTACTCACTTCCGAGCATACCACATTTAATTAAAGATCTCACTAGCACCACAGTGGTGGTAAACAATATTTCCTCAAGTAATCCCTTTGCTATTTCCAGAGAGACAGTCAGTTACACTCAGCTGGAGGCGATGCTATATGGAAGTCCTTAACTAGATATATACACAGTGCGAGCACATTTGATATCATTATTTCTCCAAAAGTCCATCCTGCTATTTTTCTAAGAAGCATTCAGTTTCAGATAAAAATGGCAAACATTTGTACATTTAAACCCGGATAATTGTTTCAATTTTTTTAGATATAACTTGTTCATCCAGTGTACAAGTAATAAAGCATTGCGCTGCCATATAGCTTACTACAATTCTGTTGGGTCATTTTAAGTTCCCTTAACTGTTAGTTAGCAAGACAACATTTCCTTGTAGCCAGTAAGGAAGTAATTAGTTTTAGTTCCCTGAGAAACAGAAGCACCTCTGTCCGAGAGAGAGAGAGAGAGAGGAGAGAGAGAGAGAATCATTCATAGAGTATGTAGCTTGAGGAGCAGCATTCTGCAAGTGTAGGACAAAGCCAGACTTCCATGAACTACCACAGCCAATTAATGGAACTATTTAAAAGGGAAAAAAAGTAAATAAATTCTGTTTCAACTTTTAAGTAAAATTTTGCTGAGGTGATGGACAATTCATTCCCTTATTTTTAAGTAATACTAAACTGTAGCACATCAAATCTTAAACTAGCAATATAGAGATAAACACAAGAAAATAGTTTCATTTAAGTAAGAGGCAATGCATTTGTAAGTAAAAACAGTGAAGTTAACAATGCTTGCAGTTATAGTGGAGTAAAATGAATGCAACTTACCTGCCAAGTTATACACAAGTTGATGCCAGAAATGCTGCACTTCTTCAGATGCTGTGCTACAACATTCTTCATGGTTATTTGCACTGAAGTCAATGCAATGCAGGTTTTAAACATCTGCATTCCTTTGTAAAGGTGACAGGAAATTGAAAACCAGAAAATAAAGCAAAAAAACAGTCCTCACTTTTGAGAGCGAGACTTCTAGATGAGTTGCAAGAGGAAGTGGTGGAGGCTGGTACAATTGCAACACAAGAGGTATTTGGATGGATATATGAATAGGAAGGGTTTGGAGGGATATGGGCCAGGTGCTGACAGGTGGGACTAGATTGGGCTGGGATATCTGGTTGGCATGGACGGGTTGGACCGAAGAGTCTGTTTCCATGCTGTACACCTCTATGACTCTATTTGGGCTATTGGTAACAGTTTGGCAATGCAGAGATCCTCTCCAGCATTATAACAACACAGATCCAGGTTAAATCAAATCTGTTCAAAATATTCATACAACCTACGTACAGCAGTCAGCAAGATCAATAGCAACTGCTGTTCCTTCATCTATGCTGATGAAATATAGGATGAACTGTCATTTGTTAATGTATTTAGGATTAGGCAATGGACATCTTTTCTATTTGGGCACTGGTCCAAACAGTGAGCACCACTTTCTACTCATTGTAAGATACTATTTTAATTATCGTTAGCAGTCACCAACGAGCTGTTAGTGGGCATAATCTTAGATTATAAATTCCTCATACTTTTAAACTAAACTTAAGCGGAGACATAAAGAAACTTCCATTTGGAAGAGCCAACAATGCCACAAATGGACTTAAGATGCTTTTTTGAACATGAACTTGCTGAATTGAAGGACAGAAGGCAGCTATGTCATAAATGGTTTTTGATGAACACACAAAAACCAATCAAAATTGTTACTGTCGTCTCAAAAATGCAGCTTTTTTTTTGTCAAGCACAGAAAAAAATGACCAGATTTTGATTCAGTGCCATTGGAGCTGATTAGTGAAATAATGCATCAACTTATAAAAAGGTCAACAGGAAATTCAATCTACTTGTTTGTCGTAATGATGTAGGTTTGAATCAAGGCTGGCAGATTTGCAACTTCAAATGGTTTCATGTGTTCTGAACTAGACTCAGAACTAGTTTCCTCCAAAAGTCTATTATGCTTGTTAAGAGCTGCTTAGCATACTAAGAAATCCTTACCAAACACAATTCTTAAAAGAATGAGTATTACACAAACTGCAACCTAATCAGAGTCTCTATATATGTTTGCAAGTAGTATTATGAATCACCTCTGTATATTTCCAAGCTACTGAGAAATCACAAGCTGGTGATATCAGCAAAGATGAACAAAATCTTTGTCAAAGAGATTGGTTTGAAAGGAGGGTTTAGATAAGTAAAGGAAACAAGAGCCAGAAAGGTATAAGGAAAGAATCCAGTGTATAGAGCCTAGGTAGCTCAATGCATGTCAACAATAGTAGAATGGATTACACCAAAATTGGTGGTATAGTGGACTGTGAAGAAGGTTATCTAAAATTACAAAGGGATCATGATCAATAGGGCCAATGGGCTGAGGAATGGCAGATGGAGTTTAATTTAGATAAATGTAGGGTATTGCGTTTTGGTAAAACGAACAAGGGCAGGACTTATACAATTAATGCTAGGGCCCTGGTTAGTGTTGTCAAACAGCAAGACTTAGGAGTTCAGGTACATAATATTTTGAAAGGTGCGTTACAGGTAGGCAGGGTGGTTAAGGTGGCGTTTGGCACACTTGTCTTCATTGCTCAGACCATTGAGTACAGGAATGTGATGTCTGTTGAGAAGAGTGGCGAGGTCACTTTTGGAGTACTGTGTACAGTTCTGGTTGCCTTGCTATAGGAAGTGCATCATTAAATTGGAGAAGGTTCAGAAAGGATTAACAAGGATGTTGCCAGAATTGGAGGGTTTGAGTTATAAGGAGAGGTTGAATAGGCTGTGACATTTTGCACTGAAGTGCAGGAAGTTGAGTGGTCACCTTATCGAGGTTTATAAAATCATAAGGGACAAAGATAAGGTGAATAGCAACCCCATTTTCCCTTGGGTGGGGAAGTTCAAAATTACAGGGCATATTTTTAAGTGAGAGGAGAAAGATTTAAAAGGGATCTGAGGGGCAACTTTTTCATGCAGAGGGTGGTTCGTGTATGGAATGAATGAACACATAGATAAGCACATGGGTGATTTTGGGATAGTGTAGGGGAACAAGCTGAGAATAGTTCACAGGTTGGCGCAACATCAAGGGCCGAAGGGCCTGTTCTACGCTGTATTGTTCTATGTTCTAACAGAGGAAGTGGATTCAGGTATAGTTACACTGTTTAAAAGACTTTTGTATAAGTTCATGAATAGGGAAGGTTAAGCAGGATATGGACCAAAGGTGAGACTCGTTTAGTTTGGGAAACATGGTCGGCGTGTACTAATTGGACTGAAGGTCTGTTTCATTGCTGTATGACTCTGTGACTGTATGATCTCAGGATTTTGTTTCATTTCAAACTAATTCATATTCTCTGCAGCTATTGGAGGCTTTCTTGAAAGTCTCATTGGATACATTTTAATTCATTTTATTCAAGTACTTAATCCTTGAAAAAGAACACACATTTGTATTCACAACCCCACATTAAATACTGTATTACCACTTGGAGCCATGAACCAAATTGGGAACTGCCTCTGTGATACATAGATTGTTGAATCGGTGAGGCTGCATGAATCCTACCAGATTCAGCATCTCAAATCCAGGCATCCATGAAATGCTGTGGACCACCAGCAGCAATATTGCACTCCAACACAATCTGCAACCTGGCGGCCCAGCCTATAGCCCATTCGACCATTACCATCAAATCAGGGGATCAACTCTGGTTCGATGAAGAGTGCAGCAGGGCACACCACGTGCAGCAACAGGCATCTGTGAAAACGAGGCATCAATGTGGTGAAGCTGTAACTACTTGTGTGCCAAAGATGATAAGAAGCAAGTGATGGACAGGGCTAAGCTACTCCTCAAAAAAAAGGTATCAGATCTAAACTCTGCAGTCCTCCCAAATTTAATGATGGTGGAAAATTAAATAACTCACAGAAGGAGGAGGTTTCACAAACATTCCCATTCTAAATGATGGGAGATCCCAATCCAAAAGTGCAAAAAATAAGGCTGAAGCATCTGCAACAATCTTCAGCCAGAAATGCTAAGCAGATAATCCATCCTGAAGTTCCCCGCTGTTCCCAGCATCATGTATGTCACTCTTCAATCAATTCAATTCAATCCATGATATATGAAGAAATGGCTGAATGTACTGGATACTTCAAAGGCTATGAGCCCTGACAACATTCCAGAAATAGTCGTGAAGAACTTGTGCATCAGAACTTGCTAGGCATGTAGCAAAGCTGTTCCAGAACAGTTACAACACTGGCATCTACCTGACAATGTGGAAAATTGCCCAGGTGTGTCCTGTACACAAAAAACAGAACAACCGCAACCGAGCCATTTATCGTCCCATCAGGCTACTTGCACTTATCAGTAAAGTTATGGAAGGGTTTACTGAGCAGCACTTACTTAATAATAACCTGGTCACATATGCTCAGTTTGGGTTCTGCCAGGGCCATGCAGCACCTGACCTCATTGCAGCTTTGGTTCAAATATGGACAGAGAATTGAATTCCAGAACTGAGGTGAGATTGACTGTCCTTGATGTCGAGGCCACATTTGACTGAGTGCAGCATCAAGGAGTCCTGACAAAACTGGAGTCAATGGGAATTGGGGGAAAACTCTGGAGTCATTGGAATCATACCTGGCACATAGGAAGGTGGTTGTAGTGGTTGGTGGTCAAACATCTCAGCTGCTGGACATCTCTGCAGGAGTTCCTGAGGGTGGTGTCCTCAGCCCAACCATTTTCAGCTGCTTCATCAATGACCTTCCCTCCACCATAAGGTCAGGAGTGGGGATGTTCGCCAATGATTGCACAATGTTTAGCACCATTCACGACTCCTCAGATACTGAAGCAATCTGCGTCCAATTGAAGCAAGACCAAGATACTATCCAGGTTTGAGCTGACAAACAACACTTGTACCACATGTTACAACATGGAGGCAGACATGCAAATCACATCAGCCTCCATATCCTTGTATTCACAACACAGGAAAGTTAAATATTGAACATTCAACTGCCCTCAAAACTCCCCCTATCCAGACATTGTGAATAACTGATACCAGACACAAAGTTTACAGGTTAAATAAATAATTAAGAATTTATTACTAACCTTAACATAGCTAAGTTAAAATAACAAATAATTTAATTACATGTCTACGATTTAAACACAAATATATTTGATTGTAGCCCCCTATCACAGAAAAACAGGCAGACATAGTTAAGTGATAAATGAAAAGAGAGAAGAGAGAGATACAACTGGCCAGTTCATTTAAAGCAGTTTCCATGATACATAACATCACAGGGACCTGGCATTGTATCTTGCTCGATTTCTGAAGACACTGCCTAATGGAAAAAGCTTCCAGTAGGCCCCATGGAACATTTATTGAATTTTAATAACTGAGATTCCATTCTTCGAGCTTTTAATAAGTTGATAATGTGAGGATAACAGGGAGCAATCAAAGAGAAGTCCTGCAGCTTTGGCAGCCACAATACCTCTGACAAAAAGAAAATATTTCTCAAACTTTGATACCTCTTTCTGTTCTTTTCAACAGTCTCTTTGTTAGACTGGTTGACACCAGCCTCCCTATGATGCCAACAGTTGAGCATGATGCATCTCCAGAGCTGAAACATCTACAGTGTTCTTTGAATAATGGTGAGTCTGCATCAACCTCCCACGCCAGGTCTCATTAATAAACATCAGTTTGTTCATTTTTTTAGAAAAATAAGCTGCTACTCATAGGTCAAAGGTCACCTCCAACTCTCAGCTCACAACACTAAACCAGAAATGATTTTCAAAGATTAAAAATAATAATGAGTTCTAGCATGTAGAAATGTCAGGCAATGGCGAACTCCAATAAAGGAAAGTCAAACTATTACACTTAACTTTTAAAACCATGGCCATCTCCAAAACCCTGCTATCAGCATCCCTGGAGTTACTATTAACCTGAAACTGAACTGGATTAACCATTTAATTACAAAAGTTGGTAAGAGGCTAAGAATTCCCCAGCATGTATGGATGGCACAGTGGCTCAGTAGTTAGCACTGCTACCTCTCAGTGTCAGGGATCCGGGTTCAATTCCAGCTCTTGGGCGACTGTCTGTGTGGAGTTTGCACATTCTTCCAGTGTCTGTGTGGGTTTCCTCTGGGTGCTCTGGTTTCTTCCCATAATCAAATGATGTGCAGGTTAGGTGGATTGGCCATGCTAAATTGCCCATAGTGTTGAGGATGCACAGGATAGGCGTGTTAGCCATGCTAAATGTGGGGTTATGGGCATAGGGTAGGGGGCTAGGTGTAGGTGGAATGCTCTTTGGAGGCTTGGTGTAGTCTTGATTGGCTCAATGGCCTCTTTCTGCACCATAGAGATTCTATGATTCTATAAGTAATTCATCATCTGTCCACTATCTACAAGGCACAAATTAGGAGTGTGATGGAATATTCCCAATTGTCTGGATGAGTGCAGCTCCAACAACATAATATTCAAGAACAAAGACAGATATTGCTGGAGAAACTCAGCCGGTCTGGCAGAAAGTGGAGAGAAAGTGGAGCTAACCTGTTCAGTGACCCTGCTTCACAACACCTGAGAAGCTGACACCATCTGGCAGAAAGCTATCTGCTTGACTGGCACCACATCCACAAGCATTCACTTGTTGCATCACAAATGTACAATACAAGCAATATACACCACCAAAAAGATACATTATAGAAATTCATCAAGACTCCTTTGACAGCACCTTCCAAACCCACAACCACTATAATTTGAAGAATAAGGACCCTGGATATTTAAGAACACCACCACTTGTTATATTCCGTTCAAGCCACTCTCTATCCCAACTTGGAAACATGCCACTGTCTCTTCAGTGACACTGGATCAAAATCCTAGAACCCTCTTTATGACGATATTGTGGGTCAATCCACCAAATGGATTGTAACAGTTCAAGTAGGCAGGTCACCACCACCTTCTCAAGGCCAAAAGGGGATTGGCAATAAATGCTGGCCCAGCCAGCGCTGCCCACATCCTATCAGCCAATGAACAAGATAAAGCTGCAGATCTTTTTCCTAATTTAGGATAGGAGATTTAAAAGCTTTGAAAGCTCGATATTTCCACTTTGTACACAGATTAATGTTCAATTCTAACAAATCTGAAAGAGCACTTTACTTCCCTAAAAGCAATTCCTGGGCTTATCCTAAAGAATATTGTTACACCTTTTCTAAAAAATGTGTAAAGCCCATGAGTTGAGTTTTGGGCATTTCACGTATGAAAATTGGACCTATTTGAAGACATGTGTAAGTGCTTCTGTGAATGACAGATGTGAACTCTAACTCGCTGTGGTTCCCTCTTGGTAAAACTGGCAGATGCTTGTTTTGGGGACTTATGTTTTAGATAATGTGCAAAGCTGTTCCATTCCTGTGACAGTGGTGGTGTTTAAGTCTGTTTGCTGTGTGCTCAGAGAGCTAGGTATGCTCTGGAAAAGAGGGCAAAGGAAGAATATTTGTCACCGTTGCATATCTTCAAGTCAGAACTGTCAAAAAATACCTTACATGTACTTATACAGAACATGCAGCACAGACCAGGTTCTTTGGTGTAACAGTGTTTATACTCCATAGGAACCTCCTCCTCTTACAATATTTGTTTAATTTCAACAATCAACATACCACCTTCAATATTTTGCTTCTCAAGTACTTTGTCTCAAATGACTCCAAGATATTTGTGTCAACCACTCTATGAGGTAAATGGCTCCACAAGTTTATTGCTGAATGTGAAGCATATCAGAAAAACTTAATTTGCATGAATTCATTTTAATTAATGGAGGTGACATCAGGCATTCTGTAGATTGTAGAATTAATGACCGAGATAAAGTTAACATTCATCAGAGCAAAATTGGAATTCAGAAAAATTGGACTCAATGCATTTCAAATATTTCAGAAATTTCTTTTTAGATCCTTCCTTTGTTTTAGTTTTCAAATGTCAGACATGATAATAAGCTAAGGGTAAAATGTAATGAACATACTAGCAAATATAATAATAAAATGCCTGTTTGCTCTGTTCTTGGTTTTATTTACCAAATTTAAAAAATAAAATGTATCTTCTAACTTCAGAAGCAATTTTGCCTTGAGAGAATTACACAAATCCTTGAGAAACCCACCAGAAATAGTTTGTTCCAATATACCACAGCATTCCCATTTTTAATAAGCCATTTATGATCTAATTAACAACTTCAATAACTCCCAATATGCCAGTATTTCCCTATATACAAAGCCAAGAGAGAGAAACTCAAAACTGCTGAAGGACTGTGCAGAAGATGAAAATACACAAAGCTTTTCTTCAAACTTCAATACAAGGTATTCCAGTGAGAAACCATCTGAAGCACTTGCTCAAAAAATAAGTAGAGCTTTCTACATGTCTAGGAATAATCTGTCAATGTACATACACTCCTTTGTTTTGGATTCTCAAATTTCATGAATAGGTTGTTCTGCTATAATATGTGTTTCGCTAATGCAAATTTGCTATAACATGATTGATAAATTGAGGACACTTTCTATAGCATGAACTTCTAAAGCATGCATTTGCTATAACCCAGTTCTGGCTCGATTAGTTTAAATGGTGCTGCTATTACACAATATTCTTATAGCATGGGATTGCACGAGAAATGAACTACCAGGTTACAGCAGAACTGACTGTACACAAGTTAACTAATTAGTCAACCAATTTCTTCAGCTTGCAGAAGAACAGAAAGATTTCCAGCCCTTAACTTGCCATTATCTATGAATGAAAAAGAATTTCAAGGAATAGAGTGAATAGCTTACCAGATATGAAACTCATTCTGGCTGAAGTTTTCACAGTATTTTGTAACAATATTCAATATATGGAAATATAGTTTCATTTCCATAGGAAAGAATAAGTGGAACATATCCATCAAATGCTTTTCATCTTTTGAAATTCAAGCTGTGTCTGAGCATTGACTCTTAACAATTCAATGTTTATCATTTTCAAATTATGTTGAAGTGAGTTAGATTCAAAGATACATTTGAAATATTGAAAAGCAGAAATTTGAATCATAAATCTTATACTCATTATTCTATCATCTTACTTGAAATTTTTTTTGTTATAAGAATTTCTTACTCACAATTCTGAAATATTAATACTTGTGACAAAATACAATAGGAAAGGTTTAGAATGGAAACAATCTTAAGCTTCTGTGAAAGTGAGATAGATAAAAGCTATTCTGAGTTACAAGGGTGCAAGACCTGATCAAAAGTCATACTTGATGAAAAACGTTCTCATACCACCACCATATGAAGTCCTTTTTAATGTTAAATCATTATGGTTGACTTTTACTTTTCAAAAAATGTATGCTAATTTGTCAGACATAGTTAATCTAATTTTGACAAAGATTAGGATTGAGAACTTTAAAGATCCCTTGACTCCCTTTAAATCAAAAATGCAATTAATTGTATTTGAACAGTCATAATAACTGTCCATAAGTAATCTTGTCCAGAATATGAATATTAGACAGAATTTAAATGGAAACTACTTCAAAAGAAACCTACACAATGAACAGCAATTACATTTTCAGTACATCAGTTGAAAATCCTCTTTGCTGTTAGAATTTTCATTTATTCTTTTAACTTTGTCAGTTCTATAATGAAAGGCATGATATTCTTTGAAAGAATGGCATGCTGACAAAGATCAAATGATGTTACCCTATAGCTACAGTTTTCTTTTTGTCTCTGCACAACTAATTGATCCTTTTAATTTTAAAAAAATATTTAGACACTGAAGACACCCTCTGTGACCGTCAAAACGAAAGAAGTATAATTTTTTGTGAGTGGGCTCCTTTGGATTTGGAACACCATCTTAGAAACCAGAATGGGTAAGAAAAATGTGCACAGCTGAAGAAAAAACATTTAGAAGGCACAAGGAATGAAGAGGGAAATGAAGCTGCTTGGGGAAGGTTCCTTTTGAATGGAAATAGCTAATGCAACCCTCTTATTCAAAAAGGGAAGGAGGCAGAATGAAGGAAACCACAGGTCAGTTAGCTCAACACTTGTTATAGGGAAAACATTACAGGTTATTATTAAGAATGTTACAACAGGGCAATTGGATCAGTTCAAGGTATTCAGGCAAAGGCAATATGGTTTTGTCAAAGTCAATTCATGTTTAAAAAATTGATTTGAGTTCTTTTAAGAATTAACTGGTGTTGTACATCAAGGGGATCCAGAGAACATACTGTATTTAGATTTATCCAGTGACATTTGTTGAGGTGCCATAATGTGGAATGTAAAAGCTCAAGCTATTGGGAAGTGACTGTTAGGAATGAATGGATCTTTTTCAGGCTGGCAGGATGTCATGAGTAGTGTGCCAGAAGGTTAGTGCCGGGGCCTCAGTTCTTTACAAATTATATAAATAATTTGGATATATGGCAACTCAATTTGCTGAAGACACAAATATAGGTAGGAAGTGAGCTGTGAAGAGGATATAAGGAGTCTACAAAGGGATATATTTGCACTTGGAGTATTGCGTGCAGTTCTGGTCACCGCAATATAGGAAAGATGTGGAAGCTTTGGAAAGGGTTCAGAGGAGATTTACGAGAATGTTGCCTGATATGGAAGGGAGGTCTTACGAGGAATGTTTGAGGGAATTGAAGCTGTTTTCGTTTGAGAGAAGAAGGTTGAGAGGTGACTTAATTGAGGCAGACAAGATAATCAGAGGGTTAGATCAGGTGGACAGGGAGAGCCTTTTTCCTCAGATGGTGATGACTAGCATGACAGAGCATAGCTTCAAATTGGGAGGTGATAGATATAGGGCAGATGTCAGAGGCAGTTTCTTTACTTAGAGAGTAGTAGTTGTAGACAACAAATTTACAGGCTGCTAAGTGGTCATTGGATAGGCAAATGGATGAGAATGAAATAGGCAGGTTGGGTGGGCTTTGGACGGTTTCACAGGGTGGCGCAACATTGTGGGTTGAAGGGCCTGCACTGCACTGTAATAGCCCAACTAGACCATATGACTGCTCAGTCACAGAAACAAATGGTGACGGTTTAACCTGAGGGCCATCGGGGGTGGAGGGTATACATTGACACTTTAAACTCCAAGGCAGCAGGCAGTGAAAGGGCAGAAATCAAGTCTATGGTGATTGCAAACTTTATACTGTGGATGGATCAAGTTGGAAGAGCTGTGCTCAGGGAAGCATCAAAAGGCATCTAAAAGGCATCAAAGTTGGTACTGATGCCATCATTAGTTCAGAGGCAGAAGCAGCAAAAAGGTTTGCCCTCACCATTTAAAGCAGACAGATCCCATGCATCACCTCCCCTCAATGCTTGGCCATTATGTGATGGACTGCCAGCCTTTTAGGACTTGACAGGATTAAATTCCACTTATTGATTTAGAGGTGCCAAGGTATGACCCTGAAGGTTATTAAGAGCTACATAAATGGAACTCCTTTTACTCCTTTCTAATCATTGAAGCCATCCTCTTAACTGCTCATCATGCTGTCTAAATCTTATTTAATGTGGAATATACTAATCAAGTGCTAGCTGGTGTTGCCTTATTTTGACCCAAGCAACACTGACAATTTGAAAACAGAGAAATGATGGGAATCAAGCGGATCACACAGGATCCGTGGAGAGAGAGCAAACTAACAAGAGTCAGCTAGACTTGAAACAGTTTGCTCTCTTCTCTATGGGTGCTGCCTGACTCACTGTAATTTTCAACATGTTGTTTTCAGTACAGATTGCAATATCTGCAGCAATTTGCTCTGACACTGACAATTTGTTGTTTATGGAGTTTTCTTCAATTTTCATTTTCAGTTAGCACTGGGAAAACACTATTAAAGCACAGTTGTACAAACTGAACAAAGTGCCAATGAAGGTTTAATATAAGTTGTTAAAATGAATATTCACAGAAAGTTGTAATAGATTGTATGAACAAAACTGCTTGGATACTAAACTACTTTCTAATTATTCAACCTTTACAGAAACTATTAACATCAAAATAAGTTGTATTACGTACTGGCTACAAAGCTATAGTACAGATCAAAAGGTAACTATTCAGCCTCTAAAAATATTTAAAAATCTGAATGTTCAGCACAGTACACATTTAACATGTTACTTGAGAGAATTCATTGTAAAGATTTCAGATGCCAAACTATGACAATAAAGTGCATAAGTTTTGAATTATTAAACACTTAAAAAGAATGAAATGAGAATTTGAAAAGAATTTGCACTTTAGATCTTCAAATGTTCCTTCAAAATTATTCAGTTTACATATAACAGGGAATATTGTCTCAAGAATATATCACCTTGTGATGAAATATTACATAATTGTTCCATGTTTGAATCCTCATCCTTTAATAGAATATTTACTGTAAGTGTAACTGAGCTTCTTGGTCTCTCTTCGTTCATCAGATAAGCAATTTATAGCTACCAGTTTTAAATATATTTTGCCCAGAATATATTTTTCATGACAATGAAATGAATTTCACTGAATGGTGTTCTCCTGATGGCAATCTGCTTAATTAAACTGACTTCGTCATAAAGCTGTTTTAATTACGAAAAGATTTAATGCACCTTATGTATAATCCAAATTGTAAGCATCGAAGAAGGACATATGCAAATAACATCAAAAGGTCATGCAGAAGTTGCAAGTTAAATCAGCTTTTTTCAAACTATTTAATGCATAATTAAGGTTGCTGCATGGATGAGTTGATCAGCCTTCAGGTTTATCGGTTGATTCAATGTGAATATGCATGAGGAAATGTGACATTGCGAATTGACCAATTGGATAGTATTTTTTTTCTGGTGTTGCCAAATGGAACACAGAGCGCAAAATAATTCATTTTTTGGGGGGGTAGGGCATCAGTGCTGGAAGGATAAGAATGAGAAGTTGAACCCATTTGGCAGTATGACATTTATGTTTGGACAATTCTAACCAATCAATTTCTGAAACAATGGTAGGGGTCCAAAAGAATCTTTGCCGAATTTCTACCTCACTAAATATGCCCTAAAAACATATCAGATTTAACAGCTAATTGAAATGAAGATAAAATGAGATCCGATTGCCTAAACTGTAGTCATTACTTTACCACTGTGATATATTTCCACATGTATTTCTGAATGTAACCGCAGCATTGTATCAGTATCAAATATTTTCCCTAAGTATTCTGCAGCTTCAATGTGTTAATTAATTTCAAAATGAAACTGTCTGTCTGGTCTTGCCTGTCAAATTTTCCTCTGTACGTATTGCTCCACTCTGGAGCTTTTCTGATCAAGTTTTGTCTAACAACTTTTCAGCAAGTCCATTTGGGAACTGCATCATCCACCATAGAGTCATAGAGATGTATAGCACGGACAAAGACCTTCCGGTCCAACTTGTCCATGCCGACCAGATATCCTAACCCAATCTAGTCCCACCTGCCAGCACCTGCCCCATATCCCTTCCTATTCACATACTCATCCAGATGCCTTCTAAGTGTTGCAACTGTACCAGTCTCCACCACTTCCTCTGGTAGCCCATTCCACACATGCACCATCCTCTGAGTGAAAAAGTTGCCCCTTAGGTCTCTTTTGTATTTTTGCCCTCTCACCCTAAACCTCTGCCCTCTAGTTCTGGATTCCCCCAACCCAGGGAAAAGACCTTGTCTATTTACCTTATTCATGCCCTGCATGATTTTATAAACCTCTGAAAGGTCACTACTCAGCCTCCAACACTCCAGGGAAAATAGCCCCAGCCTATTCAACCTTTACTCACAATCCTCCCAGCCTAATACTGACAAAAGTAAGGCTGGGAGGATTGCTTATGGCTACCGAAACCTACCCAATATTTTATTCATTAAATTAATAGCTAAATCTGCAGACACTGACTGACATACAATCCTCAAATGCTACACTGCTCTCTTCGCAAACAATTCTGAACACCCAGAGTGTAATGGTAAATATTCACACACAGCGCTATGTCTGTTTCAGTCACTGTCTTGTTTCAATCCCCATGCCTATCAACTCACTAAGTCTTCTTTAGCAACAAACCTGCAATCCCTGTCCACCGTGAGACAGGCAAGGGCAGTAGGTGAATCAGAATAGCATCACCTGATTCCCCATCAAAACATGTGGTATGCATTCTTGGAAATGTATTGCTATTTGCCGTTGCTATTTGTTGCAACTGCTTAATTGACACAGCAGTTTAGGAGTTATGTTCTCCAAACTACCATCAATAAGGTTTTAAAAGAAGTTGGAAATTCATGTTAATAGATGAAGGGATCACACAACAGGATTTGTCTCTAAGACTTAAAATGTAACAAAATATTAAAGATACTTTAGAATTAATGCTACCTTTGTAGGCAACTTAGGCTTTAGACCACAAAATTGAATACTTTCATTATAGTTTCATCAGGTGGTTGTGGAGTACACAATTGTAAGACACAGAATTTATAGCAAAAGTTTATGGTGTGATGTAACCTGGTGTCATGTGATTTTTAATTTTGTACATCCCGGTCCAACACTGGCAGCTCCAAATCATTGTAGTTTTGGTACAACTAAAAGTGCACTTCACAGGAGTGACTTGGAGTTGCCCTTTAGATAGGCTCACAATTGTCCTTGAACATCCCAAAATTATTCTTAGCTCCTAGGAGCTTGCTTGAGTTCTTTTCCTTCCTCAGCATTGGAATTTGTAACTTCAGTCTCCATGAGCTAAGTATCACTTTGGGTTGGTTCCAGGGAAATTATGCGACTATTTAAAGGAAAATTGTCTCTCGTAGTGAGATTCTTCTTTTCTCTGACATTCTTCCATGAGTGCAAGTTAGCTAAATCTTCAAGTCTTGCTTCAGACTACTTAAATCTTGTCTTTCCACACTAAGCTTGAGCTCCCACTCTCATTCTGTATGTTGAACCATAGCTTCTTCCTGCCTTTTGATGTTTGTGGATGTTGGCAAACTAACTTTATCTGAGAGTTTTCGGGAATATCTTGAACATTTCCTGTCTCAAAGCTCAGATTCATGCATCACATAGACCTTGTATCCAGGTAGAAATATTGACTAGTCTTATATATTGGAAACAAAATAACTGTCTAGCACGACAGTACATAACATTCTCCACACTTTAATGGAACTTGGCAGGCTAAGTCTTATCCATTATTAGCACACAGGCTGACGTGATTACCTGCAAGTGGAAACACCTTTCACCTTCTTCAATGGTCAAACAATATGGGCTCCATTATTCTCTAACAAACAAATAATGCAGGCTTTCTGTCAGATAGACCTCAAAAAAGGTCACATGGCACTATTCATTTTATCTTAAAAGACGTATCACAAAAAATAATCTTTTACATTCCATAATTGTGGTGGTGAAGCAGCAGCACTCCGGAAGCTTGTGATTTCAAATAAACCTGCTGGACTATAATCTAGTTTTGTGTGACTTCTGACCTTACCCCATAATTTTAACACAGCCTCTTCATCCACAGACTTCAGCAGTTCAAGGTGACTTACTATTGCTTTCAAGAGAACAAGGGATGGTCACTAAATGCCAAGCCTGCCGGCAATGCCAACATTCCAAAAATAATTTGATGAAATGCCTGGGAATGCAGACAAATTGAAAGAAAAGATGAATTAGAAGATTGCAACTGGTGGCGTGGAGAGAAAGTTGGAAGTGAAGAGGGAAAACAAGTAGCAAGCGACATCAAATAAAGACAGGGAAACACTGACTGAAAGGGGAGGGAGACACAGGGAGAGAGAAATGATGAAAGAGCAGAAGTGAAAAGCAAAATGAATGGAAAAGGGAAAGAAGTGAAGGAGATGGAAATTATGCAGTCCAGAAGTTCTGAGAAACAGAAACACTGATAAAACTGACTATTGTTCACTTACATGGCTATGAAATGCTTTTGAAAAGCTGGGCACTACTCAGTTATAGAATATTTTTGGCCATTTGAAGAGTTCAGTTCCTTTAATGTTTGTGTGATCAAAAGAATTGATGAGTCAATAAATGGATTTTGTCAACATCAGGATCAAAAACAATTCTCCAAAAGAGGAACCTTCTGAAAATAGGCATGTCAATGTTAAATTGTTCACTTGATGCTGAAGTACATGTGTCCCTTTAAAAAGTATTAACAGTTACATTCAGGTCAACAAGTGGAATATTAAGGAAATGCCTGTTGCTAAGATAAGGTGAACATGGTGATCCTTTTTCCAGGACAGAGTATTTCAGGCACAAGTTGATTTTCAACACATTTGGAACTGCTTTTCTGGGAGTGAGGCTAGGCCTGCAAATTTGCTGGGTAAGCATTTGCTGTTATGTTTTTGTTGATAAGATTGCCCCATAGTATTATTTTTATTGTATTACCTTTGCCACCCAGGCTTCAATTGAAGTATACGTGAAATTAAATACTTCAGTTTAAAGTCAGGTATGCATCTGTAAAGTCTGTTTTGAAGAAGTGTCATACCAGACTCAAAATGTTAACTCTATTTCTCTCCACAGATGTCCTCAGACCTGCTGAGTTTCTCCAGCATTCTCTGTGTTTGATTTAAATATTTTACTTTCCAACTTTGTGGCATTTAATTTTTAAGTGAAATGGCTGATTGTGAAATTTGCCAATCTTCCAGGGATATTTGTAAGAGAATCTGTGTGCATTTAGGAATATTGTACATTTAGTGTACTGGGCAGTCCTGAAGACACCACTAAATAAATTCAGTGAGGAAGTCTGATACTAAATCAATCTAGAAATTTTTAGTTTAAACACTGGCATCTTTGTGATGAGGGCAAAAGAAGGAACGTTAATATAACCTATTAGACAAAAATGTTTTTAAACAATGGTGCTCCAAATAAATCTGAAAGCCTATTTTCCTTCAATGATTAAAAACAAGGTGAGATCAATACTCAGAGATCAAGGTGACCCAGAGATGAAGGGTGAGCTACAGATTTATTAAACATTTGGAGAATGGTTCTAAATTGAGTTTTGTTGAATAACTGCATGGATGGCTGTTCAGTCTCATGGACAACTATATCCAAACTACTGGTATTAGCAGTGAAATACTTTAATTCTTGCAAATTCTTCTTTCAACTATTCATAATATGTTCAACGCATTAACGTATTCTTGTGTTGTCTCAGATATCACTGAACTGATTGCTTTATCAGCATCATTACACATTTCCAATATGCATATAGCAATTCCTGGATAATAACCATGCTGTTCCTATTGATACAATAAATTTGACAGGAACTTGGACAAGCATTTATCAACAATATGATTATACTTTAGCAAAATTGCATTGGTAAGTCTCTGACAGAGGACAGAGTTTGGCAATTAAATACAGAGCAATCAATATGTTTTTAAGAATCCTTGATTTAACATTACGTCTTACACAGGACAGTGAGATTTCAATCAGTGTTTTATCAAACAGTGCTCCAGCCAAGTGTGAAAATTGCTGATATTGTCTCCTGCTTCTCTATCACTTACAAATAAGCAGCATTATAGATAATCATGGTTGAGAATTGTGAACAAACTATGTCTGAGCCATGAAACATGATCTCAGCTATTTGGTATTTTCCAGGTTATAATTATGTCAATATTACAAAATTATATCCAGTGTATTACAGTTTGTCAAGTGTTTATATAGCTGCCACAACTTAAGGTAAAGAATAGTCTTGTGACATGTCTGATTCAAAGTCTGAACTCCTAGTTTTTGCTAAAATGAAATGAAAGCAGAATAAAAGTTTGTGTTCACAGCTAAGGACCAGTGATTTCTCACAGATTGTTTTGTTATCTCTCCTGTTCCTCGCAAAACAAACTTGCATGGATTAAGATGAAGATGTGACATGTTCTGATCATCCCTAACATGAAACTAATGAAAAAAATGTCTTACTGCAAGATCTCAAGGGAGAATATATTTAAATACAATTATTCAATATTATCCAAAGAACAATTATTTGCTTTTGCTCTAGAAACAATTTCTGCCATCCCCAGATTAGCTTTTTTTCATTTTCTTTGGAGGAAAGAGTTTGGCAATTGCATCCAGAATCTTGTAAGCTGGAGCAATTTTAAACCAATGTATGTGAAATGGAAAGCAATTGAATTGAAAAAGGGACACCTAAAAAAGGTAATAAAGCCTACAAATGCAGCAGTCAATTGAATTTATGAAGCATGATCATGCTTCATAAACCTCTTCATAGAGCAAAAGAAACTCCAAGGATAAACTTCCAGAATCCAGTTACTCCTCTAATATGATAGACATCCATCAGAGTTATAACAAATGTGTTTATTACTGGAGTTAACCTCCTGTCAATCTATCTACTTTCTTGAAAGTGGTGGCTAATGCTAGTCAACAATCCAAGGCTCTAACAGCACACTATCACTCAACAAAGTAGCTACGTTTCATTGGTAAACCAGCCAGCAAGGGTCTCAGAGTCATTCCATCATCAAAACAGAAAACAATTGCACACTCATTCACATGAGTAAACAAGGTAGGAGCTGAAGCAAAAATAGAAATTGCTTGAAAAGCTCAGCAGTTCAGTTCCTCAGAACTTCTGAGGAAGGGACCCATAACGTTAACTGATTTCTCTCCACAGATGCTGCCAGACCCGTTGAGCTTTTCCAGCAATTTCTACTTTTGTCTCTGATTTACAGTTCTTTTGGTTCTTATTAAGTTAGGGGCTGAAGTAGGCCATTCAGCCCCCTCGAACCCGTCCACGATTCAATAAGATCGTGACTGATCTGTTTGAGATTTGAATTCCACATTCCCATTTACTTATGTTAAGTACTAATGCATTTGCCTTACAGGGATCAATCAACCTTGAAAAAGTTCAAAGCTACTGCTTCTTTAGTCTTCTGAGGCAGATAGTTCCAAAGCACTACCTTCTAAGAGAAATAATTTCTCTTCATCTTGGTCCTAAGGAATCCCCATAACCTTCAAACAGTGCCCCCTAGTTCTGGACTCACCCGCAGGAGGAAACACCATTTCAAATGCATGTTGTCAAGATTACTCAGGATCTTAAACATTTCATACAAGTCACTCCTCAGTATTCTAAATTCCAACCTTTCTTCATAAGACAACCTCCTCATTCCAGCTTTCCATCTAGTAATAAGGTGTTTTTCAAGCTATAATCCTTTTTTAATGA
Organism: Chiloscyllium plagiosum; assembly: GCF_004010195.1. NCBI lineage: Eukaryota > Metazoa > Chordata > Chondrichthyes > Orectolobiformes > Hemiscylliidae > Chiloscyllium > Chiloscyllium plagiosum. The sequence continues at coordinate 48,129,615 of NC_057727.1, forward strand.
GCAACTGTGTTGTGAAAAACAATTTGCTGCTCAGCAGATGCACAAAAGATGCATTGCATTGCTCTCTACACAAAGATCAGCCTCACGGACTTCTGGCCCCACCCTGCCTCAAATCTCACCAAAGGTCAGATTGCTCTGGTCCTAGGAAGATTCTGCTTGAGTATTCTGAAATGTCTCCTCAAAGTTTGCCATTGACTTTCTCTTGATCCAGCCTAGTATGCCAGTTCATTTAAGATAACTCAGCTGAGGGAGGACCTGAAACCTTAACTCTGATTTCTCACCACAGTTGCTGCCAGACCTGATGAGCTTCTCCAGGAGTTTCTGTTTTTGTTTCCGATTTACAGCATCTGCAGTTCTTTTTGTTTTATTGAGGTTTATTTATTTTGACCCAAATGCCAAACTGAATAGAAATCGAAGGAACTGCGGTTGCTGTAAACCAGAAACAAAAACAAAAGCTCAGCAGGTCTGGCAACTCCTGTGGAGAGAAATCAGGGTTAATGTTTCAGGTCCCGTGACCTTTTCTCAGAACTGACTGTAGCTCAGAAAATGTTGTTTTACATGCAGAAGATTATGGGGGGGGGGAATGGAGGCGCGGATTAAATGATAGGTGGGTATAGAGCCAAAGGGACAAAAGAACAGTTGAGCAGTCAAAGGATAGGGTAACATTCTGGCTAGGAGGGTGAATATTTATTATTGGGGTCTGTTCGTGCCTAATAATGGTTGTGCGTAATAGTAGACCAAACTGGATGTACAATTCAATGATACAATCACTGCTACTTCAGGTTGCCTGAATTCTAAGTTATTAATTAATTAATTATGCCCCATAACACAATATCTAGTCTTAATACTATACAACATGATCTCTGGTCAGTTTCAAAATGTGCTGTTCTAAGAAAGTATTTTGAAAGAATTCTATGAACTAGGCTACAACTGTCTAGTTGATTTTACCAGTTTATATGTAGAATAAAGTCACCTATGATTAGTGCCATTCTTTACAATTTCTTTTTATCCACATTGTGCTTTCTGGTAGAGGGCCTGTAGATCACTCCTACTAGTAATGTTTTCCCCCCACTATTTTGCATCTCCACCGAAACTGTTTTTCCAATGTATCAATGTTATCACTGACTGTTATATAAATTTCTATCCTTGATCTTTTCTTGAATATCTTATACCTTTCAATATTCAGGACCTAATCTGCCTGCACCAAATCTGACACAGATTATTGTGAAGACAACATTCTCTCTGCCTCAAAGTAATCAAAACAAAGGAGCTGGCCATTGACTTCAGCAAGCAGAGTGGAGGACATGCCCCTGCCTCTACGAATAGTACTGAGGTGGAGGTGATCAAGAGCTTCAAGTTCCTAGGAGTAAAAATCACCAACAATCTGTCCTCTTTCATCCACTTCGACACTATTGTTAAGAAAGCACAGCAACAGCTCTACTTCCTCAGAAGTCTAAGGAAGTTCGGCACGTCCACAAGCACTCTTACCAATTTTTATAAATGCACCACAGAAAGCATCCTGTCCAATTACTTCACAGCTTTGTATGGCAACTGCTTTGCCCAAAACTTCAAGGAATTCGAGTTACTAACGCAGCCGAGTCCATCATGAAAACCATCCTTCCTTCCATTGACTCCATCTGTACTTCTTGTTGTCTTGGGAAAGCAGCCAACATAATCCAAGACCCATCCCACCCCAGTTCCACACTCTTTCACCCTCTTCCATTGGGCAGAAGACACAAATATATGAAAACATGTACCAACTTATTCAAGAACAGCTTTTAGCAAACTTATGAACCCTTATATATCAGAGGTAATCTTCTCTCTGCACCTTCTCTGTACCTATTACACTATATTCTGCATTCTGTTCTATTACCCTGACATACTTAAGATATAATTTGTCTGGATAGTGCACAAAACAATATTTTCACTGTATCCTAGTACATGTGACAATAGTAAATCAATCAAATTCCTGTAATGGCTATAAGATCACAGTTGAAAATGTGTTGCTGGAAAGGCGCAGCAGGTCAGGCAGCATCAAAGGAGCAGGAGAATTGACGTTTCGGGCATGAACCCTTCTTCAGGAATGAGGAAAGTGTGTCCAGCAGGCTAAGATAAAAGGTAGGGAGGAGGGACTTGGGGGAGGGGTGTTGGAAATGCGA
>NC_057727.1:48132250-48155856 GCF_004010195.1 Chiloscyllium plagiosum
CCAGTGGGGTTCTGTCCTGGTGGCGATTGGAGGGGCGGGGCTCAAGGGCGGACGAGCGGGAAGTGGAGGAGATGCGGTGGAGGGCATTGTCGATCACGTCTGGAGGAAAATTGCAGTCTTTGAAGAAGGAGGCCATCTGGGTTGTACGGTATTGGAACTGGTAAGATCCCCATAAGATCATAGTTATTTACTTCAATGTGCAATATCAATTTGTATACTTGACCTGAATGCTACAATATTCAAACATAGAGCCTATAATTTTGTCTTTTGGCGTCTTGTTCACAGCTTGGCTTGATTGTTGGTGCATTCTTTGTTTTCTTCTCCTCTCTGTCATTCCCTGCCATTCTCTGACCTTAATTTCCCACCTCATATCACCTCTACTGTTTGATATTAAACGTCTTTCCGTTTTTGATCTCTTGCCACAACTGTACCAAAACCCCCTCCACAACACTATGATTTAGCTTAAACCCACCTCTAATTCTCTAGCTATTTGGTTTACAAAAGTACTGGTTCCAGCACAGTCATGTCTCAATGCTCAAGTCCCCACTTCCTGCAGTATCTGCACCAATGCCGAACAAACTGGAACCCACTTTGCCCACAACGACCTTGAAGCTATGTATTCATCTCTTTAACTTTATGTACAATGTGTTAATTTTCAGATGGCTCAGAAAATAATTCCATGATTATAACCTCCGAGGTTCTGCTTTTCAAATTAGTGCCTCGCTCCTTATGAGCAGAATCTGTTTCTTGGTTGTTTTTACTCCAGAATTTTATTTTATTTATAAAAAGGATATAGTAAACATAGCAAGTATAGTAAGATATAGTCAACGAACAGATAAGATTAACTTTTCCCATACTGAACAGTCATAATCAAACGTGCCGAGGTCGAGTGCACCCCAACGTTGAGAAACATATGACACCATTGACAACAATTGTCATTGCCCCACCATCAGCACTCAACTCTGGTCAGTTTTCCTTTAAAGGTCAAAGGCCACTGATGACTGATTTGAGACTGCCCAAGCTTATTTCACACTATGGCCACATCATCAGTAACAATCCAGTTCATCAGGCTGGGATCGTTTGCAATGCAAATGCATTGAGTGCACTCACTCAATGTAAATTCTCTGTCCCCAGCAATGCCTATCTATCTTGTTGGAACCCATGTGTATCATGACAACTGGATCATCTCCCTTCCACTGCAGGTCCCTCTGCAGTTCTGAGCAAATATCAGGGACTCTGTTTCTGGACAGTCAACACAACCATCTGGATTCTCTCTTTGCTGCAGAGAGAGCATTGTCGATCCTTCCGAATTTCCTGCTCCTTTTGGTCCCTTATGCACCCCACTGGATTTAATGACTTCTTGTATTACGGTCATTTTGTTTATCCACTTTGCAGCCAAAATCTCTTATCCAAACAACCTCAAACCTATTGCACGATTTCAGAAGTTGACAATCCTGCCCTCTGGGTCTCCGTACCTGCCTCTTTTGCGGTCACCACCTTTCAATTGCCTTGCACTTAGCAAATCAAAATTCTCTATCCTAAACTCTGAGCCAAAGATCTCGATCTTCGAACACTTATTGCAGACATGTTTGCCCTAGATCACAAAGCTGATAATGTGTTGCTGGAAAAGCGCAGCAGGTCAGGCAGCATCCAAGGAGCAGGAGAATCGACGTTTCGGGCATGAGTCCTTCTTCAGGAAAGGGGTCATGCCCGAAACGTCAATTCTCCTGCTCCTTGGATGCTGCCTGACCTGCTGCGCTTTTCCAGCAACACATTATCAGCTCTGATCTACAGCATCTGCAGTCCTCACTTTCTCCTCCTAGATCACAAAGATCAAGATCTAAAGTGCTTCAGTATTGACATTTCACTTGTCCTGCCAACCTAAATGAGTTTCAATCAATTACTCAAACCTTAAGTACCATAAACAAAGTACTGTACATGTTGGAAATGCAAACTAAACACAAAGTGCTGGAGAAAATCAGTACGTCAGGCAGCATCTGTAGAGAAAGAAACATAGTTATTGTTTTGAGTCCAGTGTGACTTGTCTCCAGATCTGAAAGGGGTTGGAAAATGGTGATTTCTATACTTTTGACAGAGGCAGAAGAGGGTTGAGGGGAATAAATGGTGTCGAGGCCAGTAGAAAAGACAAAGAAGTTGTTCATTGTATTATGTAATTATCGTCACTTATATTATTCACATTAATGCTGCTTTTTGTACATTTTAATTTAGTCATGCAAATCAGTACTGCAGATTGAGAAAGTCGACTAATTTTTAAAACTGAACCATATTATTTCACAATTGGAAACTCATTCATTTTCAAAACTTTCCTGAACAGTCAATTATTTGATATCATCAAAGAGAAGGTCAAAAAATATGAAGCTGAGTGAACCTGGAAACCAAATGAAAACAATAGTGGATCAAATTATTCAAAAATTTATTGGACAACAAAATAGTAACTGCTTCAAATAGTCAAGTAAAAAAATTCAGAAAGCATAATTGGACAATGTTTGTAAAGAGGCCATTCAGGTGGACCTCAAAGAGTGGGAGTTCCTTGATTGGGGCTATTAGTTTGATCCAATCAGGGAGCGCTGGCTGATAGATATAAGCAGGAGAGTCAGACGTTCTGTTCATTCTGAGAGCGAACTCTGAGGAAGCTTGATTAGTGTCAAGGTGTTTCTATCTGTAAATAAAGTGTCATTTAGTGGTGGGGATACTGGCCTCTCGAGTTATTTCAGGCAACACATAAGTACAGAAATGGCAGATTAAATCCAACATTCTTTATGTCATGCATGATCTAGGAATCAGCAGCAAAATGGCTAACCAAATGGACAAAAACCATTTCTTCATTCAATTTTCTTTCCATCATTTCCATTCTCAGGCATGCAAGCTAACAATTTTGACAGATTGACTTACATAATTCTGAAAAGTAAACAACTAATTTTAGGCAAAGTGATTATTTGCTTCCTGTCTACACTTGGGAGTTGAGAGTTTCATGTGGGTTTGGCAGTTCAAGTTATTTGTCAAAAATGTTGTATGGTGTACAGAGCAACGAAGTTGTAGTTTTCACCTTCCATCTGTGTAACTACAACACTGGAAATGGCTAAAGTAGGCAGAAAATGTTCAGTTTGTGTAAAGTATGAGAGGTGGAAAAAGCATTTCTATTTTTGACATTGTAATTCATTCAAAATGTTGAGCTGACAATGTTGCCATGGTACCTATCACAGATTCCCTTTGACAGCATTTTCCTCAGAATCAGAGAATCTTACTGCAAAGGGGAGGGATGGGCGAGGAGGGGGGGTTGTGGATGCATTTAACCTGAGGCATCATGTTGACACTGAAAGAACTGTTTAATTTAATCCCATTCCTAAACTTTCACCCCATAACACTGCAAATTAATTCTCTGCAAATAGCAGCTAATTGTCTTTTAAAGTTCTTTTGTAATCCAGTTTTACCCTGCTTTCAGCTAGTACATTCAAAATCACAACAATGCTGTCTGTAAAATAATTTCTTCTCTTTTCCATTGTTGATCATATTTTAAATCTATTAGCTCAATTTGGTGACTCATTTGCTGGAGGATACAGTATGTGTTTGCTACACAAGAACACCCTCACAATTTCATTCACATTAATTGCCTCTGCTCTCAGGAGGATGATCTCCACTTCCCCAATCTCTCAATTGAAGTCCTTCATTACCGATACATTCCTATTCCCTCTCCAGGTCTCGGAAAACTGCCTTGAGTAGCATGACTTCCATGCCATTGCATTCAATACCATTAGCCACTAATTAATTTCCCATACACTTTCTTGTCTTTTAACGATTGGAAAACCTATGGGATGCACTTTATTGTTTTCTCAACATGATTTACCATCTTTGAAGGTTTGTGAATATGCAGATCCTTTGATTCTCACACCCTCCTCAGAATAATACCATTCAGATTAAACTACTATCAGAAGATCATCAATTCACACTTACCAGAGCGCAAATGACACTTATGTGCATATTTTACTATTCTGTCAACATCATTCTGACGTCTGCTACTACCCTGATTATTACAAACTGCTATGTCATACTGGAATCACCTGTAAAATTTAAAATCATGCTTCCTAAACCTAAGTTGAGGTCATTTTTGTGTAACAAAGAAAAATATTTTAAAGATCGAATCAAGGAGGATACCACTTTCTTCAGAAAAGTGGGTGCACACTATTACTCCCTGCCTGCTATTGATTAACTGGGTTTCTATTATCCCTTTTCATGCCATGTGTTTTTATTTTATGAACAGTTTCCCTTTATCAAATGTCTTTTGAAAGCGCCCATGGTCAATATCCACATTATCTTCATCAACCCTCTGTTAATCCATTAAAGAACTCAATCGGGTGAATCAAAAATTGATTTGCCTTTAATAAATCACTGCCGGCTGTCCTTTACAAAAACATGCTTCTCCAAGTGCAAACTATATTTGTCCTCAACAACGGTCTCAGGCAATTTTCTCATCACCGATTTGAGACCAAGGAGCCTGCAGTTCTAAAGTGTGGAATCGTTCCAGCTTCGGAACAACGGGGTCAACGATGAGCTAGTTTGGAAAATATGGCAAGAGCAGAAAAAGTATGATTTGCGACAGTGAGAAAAATATTCTGATTTTGGGCATTGAGTTTTACAGCATCTTGCTAGTTGAGAAGCAAACGGCACATTTGCATGCATTAACATCTCATGACCACGTACTCCCAGCTCACTTACCTGTAGGGTGTTATTTTCCCAGACAGAGGAGGGAGACTAGAGAGGATCAGTTCTCAATATGAAAGTCAGATGGGTTACCAAATGGTTGCAGCTCACAAGCTTCTTATTCTCGGGGGTTTCCGCACCTCCACCTTTTTCAGCATTCTCCAACATCTCAGAGCACATTCCATGGGTAGTGCCCACCAAACATCTTTGACCATGGAGGATAGTATCAGCAAAGGGGCGGTCTCATCATATCATCACTCAACACTTCAATAATGCAGTTTGGAGCTGACTGACCACACACTGTGTTGCCAGGCCACTGAGAACCGGGCGTATCTCAGGGCTCTTAACTTGCTCTTTTTGCATTTATTTTGATGCTCACTGCATCGCTGCCTTACTTTGCTTTAGTGTGGATGGCTGACTCATTTACAACTTACCAACTTACAGGCTTGCAGTCTTTCTGCCTTGCCTTACTGGTTAGTACAGAAAGAAAGCCGGGCAGCCTGCCATGTTTGTCAGCAATGATGAGTCAAGTACTGCATTGCACCCTGTTACATCAAAGTCTTTATGCAACACTAGCTTATGTGGGAAACACACGGCATGTGTGCTTTAACCAAATGGCCATGTCTGAAATTCAAAAACCTCAATTAATCAAGTGGGTCAGGGAACAGTCCCACAACAATCAGTCAAGCCATCATCCAATTTTAGTCCATTGGGTTGGACACAGTCAGCCAGCTCCTTAGGGCATCCAAGGTCAAGGGTTCCATACAATTACCCTTTGAGCAGTGGGTGATAGTCAGTCAATGTACCCAGTCCAGGGAGTAGTGGTAAGTCAGTCGAAGACCAGTCATGGCTCTGGTCACTAGTCAGTCAGAATGGCCCTTCCAAATCAGTCACAGGAAGGGTCACCGTCAGGGCTGAGGGTTCTGTTCACTGAAAGTTAAGATGTTATCAGGGGCCAATGCTGTGGTAGGAAATCAGAATGTCAATTGTGCGGATTGAAAGTAGCATGCTGGGAGGCAGAGAGGGCAATAGTTGTCAGAAGGGACACTCAACAAATAATGATACTAAGTGTGGGAGGGGGGGGCCATCAACGAGGGAGGGGTGGCATGATGGCCCAGTGGTATTATTGCTGGATTGTTAATACAGACACCGAGTTAACATTCTGCGGACCTGGGTTTGAATCCTACACTGCACATGGTAGAATTCGAATTCAATAAAAACCTGGAAAAAAAAGAGTCCACTGATGACCTTGAAGCCATTGTTGGCTGTGAGAAAAATCCATCGGGTTCACTAATGTTCTTCAGGTGATCCTTACCTGGTCTGGCCTACATGTGACTGCAGCAATGTGGTTGTCTCTTAATGGGCAATAAATGCAGGGTCAGCCAGCAACCACCTCATCCAATAAATGAATTAAAAATGTCAAAACCACCCTCATTTCAATGGGGAGGGGAACAGGAGGAGGGAAAGACTGTGCACAACTATGTTTAGTATAACTAAGCTGAAGATCCAAAGTTCAATGGGTACAGTGGGGAGATGAACATTAAATGAAAATGTTTGAGTTTGATGTATTGTTGCCACATGTACTGAGATACAGTGAGAAGTGTTGTAATGCATGCTTCACAAGCAGACTGTATAAGCTGACAGGAAGTGCAAGGAAGAGAGGAACATGAAGGATTAGGAGTGTGTGTGTGTGGGGAGTGGTGGTGCGGGGACGCAGGCACCTAGATTGCAGGCTCAACTTGTCAATCTATAACGCGTTCCTCTGCTGGATGATATGCAGCCGAGAGAGTGGCAGCATACTGCAGAGAAGGAAGAAGAGGGCGCTGATCAGAAGGAAAATCACTTTCACCATGACAGAATGGAGTACAAGAAGCCAGTCAGGAGTTAATTGATATCTGCTTCCAATGGAACTGAGACTGGTGAAGCCATCATTCATCGATGGTGAATGCATTGATGTTGGAAATGCAAGCAGCCCCTGTTCATTCCCAAATGCAAAGAAAGTTTTTGTTTATTTTCTGACGTGCCCACATTTAAAGATCACACTTACTTATGTTAGTATGTGTGCTAGGAAAAGAACAACTGTCCTTCAGACAGGATTCTAATATTGTGTGGAGATAAGGAAAGGTAGCCTCTCCAGCTTCATTCTTGTAGCTGCAGCTAAAATGACACTTGACCTGACAGGTAATATCATAAAGTGAAAACATATTGACAAATATGGGTCTTTGCCCGACTGCACCACTGTGTCCCCTTGTGAGGAGGAGGGGAAAATGGAAATGAAGTCAAAGTCCTTCTGTCCATGTCTCTTCTTGTCACTGGTGCTCAGAACCAAGAGGTTAAAGTCATGGAGTGCAGATCTGCATACATCTCTGACAGACACTGAGGCACCGACCTGTCCATGGAGACAGACAGACACACACCTGCTGGAGGCAGTATGGCACAGATGGAGTTGGTCGTCTCTTTCAACTCTTCTCAAGAGTCTCCATCAAGCCTGCCTGCTGTTCTGGTGTGTACTTGCTCATTTAATCAAGCCATTAATGGCCAACACCATGGGGTAGTCTCCTGCTGTTGGCTGAGTCGGTGCCTGGTCTCTGGCAGTCCTCATAGTACCAGTGACCTGGGGTGTTGCTTCCTTAGTTAGCTGTGGAGACATGGCAGGGATGTGCTCACCAGAATGTGCTCCCAGTTCTAAATTATCTAATGTTAGTATCTGTACTGGCTGAGGGTGCAGGAGAGAGCCTAGCCAATACTTCCTTTGAGATATCTGTGTTTTCTTCTTCAGAGTTGGACGGGAAGGAGCTGATTTTCAGGGAGGGTAGTCTTTTCAGGGCGGAGGCTGTACACATGCCACTCAGGTCTCAGAAGACAAGATAGGGAATGAGCTGTGAATTGGAAGCTTGGGCATATTTTGATTACATTTACAGTGGTGGTAAATGGGTGAGCAGCCACAGCACAGAACATCAAGATTTCTGAGTAGGCTCAAAGTTGAAGTCTCAGAACACCATGAGTGGATACTGTCCTCTCCCACTGAGAGGATCGTTCTCTTCTCAAAAGGGGACAATTATGAGGCCGCCACCACCCACACCCCCCACCCCACCCACCATCACCACCACCAGCCATCTTGGTCCTCTGTGCTCTCTACTCTGGACTGTTTATTTCCTGCAATGAGACAAAGGTATGGATTAAGTGGGAAGAAAGTTGCTGAGAATTAGTGCATGCAGAGGAAGGGTGGGGAGATGGGCAGAGTGAATAGGAGCACAGAGGGTGTGTAGTCCAGAGGTTGGGGTGGGTGAGAGAACAGATTGCTGACAATAGTGAGAGTGGTATGAGACTTTGTCGGAGGTGAGTCAAGTGGCAGAGTTAGATTGAGTATGATGTGGGAGATAGAAGATGGCGGTAGCTACCTTTGTGGAGTGCAGAAGATCACAGACCTTACTGCATCATTTGGCACTCGTGCAGAACATGGATATCACACTGATTCATATGGCAACTTCAGACCTGGCTGGCACACAGTGCTCTCCTCTGGTAGTCCTGAGGAAAGAGGGTGTAGCCTTGTGCTGTCCGCCAGTACCCCCAGGTCCCTGTTAGCAAAGTGATTCAATGCCAATTTCCTTTCGTGACCATCTCGGGGGCAATCCTTCCCAACTGGGAAAGGCTGTTTGCGACTGGCAGCATTTGGCCCAATAGAGTTTAAAACTTGGCAGTGGCAAAGGACTCAGAGATTTCAGGCACTTCTGCTGCTGGTGAGTTCAAGACAGCACTGTGGTTGTGTGGTGTGTACTTATCAGGTGAGCATCATAAAATTGAGAAAGAAAACAAGGGAGTGTTGCTGGTGTGGTACCTTGGTGTGCTGAAGAAGGTCCATCAAGGAGGACACATCTCTTTGAACCCACTGAGAAATCACATGGTTTACCTGGAAATATCCCCAAGCAGTGGTAGCACTACTAATGCAGGTAAAAGCTCCCTGGACTGGAAGTATTTGTGACATGTAGACGGTGGGCAGGATTTGAGAAGTCAGGAGGAGCTGATGATGTGGGATTCAGTGATGATAATGCTATTGAATATCATGAGGCAAAGTTGGATTCCTTTGTATTTACTGGAGATGGTCATTGCTTGGCACACATGGAGTCAATGTTAATTGTCACTTAGCAACCCGAATTATGTGTCCTCCAGGTCTTGCTGCATACTAACATGGACTGCTTCGCGATCTATGTTGCTGCAAATGGTGCTGAACATTGTCCAATCATCAGTGATCTTCTGACCTTATGATGGAGGAAAGGTCTTTGAGGAAGCAGCTGAAGATAGTTGGGACTCAGCCACTACCCTGAGGAACTGCTGCAGAGATGTCCTGCAGCCAACATGACTGATCTCCAGCAACCTCCACCTTTGGGTGGCAAAAATACTGAGGTTCCTGCCAATGGGAAAATGTCATCATAGTAGATAGATAGCACTCCCAATGTCAAACACTCGAAACATAATTTTGACTTTAGGTAATCATGTAAAACGGATGACCATTATGTATCTTTGAGTTTTCATTTCAAGCGAATTCCAAAATCTAAATTACGATCATTTGGGCCAATCGAGTCCAATGTAACCTCCAAAGAAGCATCCCACCCGGATCCACGTCTCCCCCCTCTACCGTTCTGAGCCCATCCCTGTAACCTTGCATGATTCCTGATGAAGGGCTTATGCCCGAAACATCATAAATTAAGTCTAAAGTAAGAGTCTTAAAAAGACATTTGGTAACTCTTCAATAAGACTAGAAATGAAGGGAATTGTGTAAGAAAGTGGAAAATATGAAAGGCAAATTTCTGTGAACAATTTCTACTTGCTTGCTGCTACTTTGGTAGAATGTGTAGATGGAACTCTGGGGGAAAATAAAGGCATAAACAGTAATTATGTTGCTTTTCCCAGATTTCCAGTGAAGTATGATGGATGTATGGGACGTTCTTCCAGAAATATATTGCATTATTCCTTAAATGAGAAGAAAGTTTTACTTTCATTTGATATTTGCAATCTGCAAGTTTTAACAGTATCAATATAGTCTGTAACCATTGCCTTTCTGCTACATATGAGGACTCAAGCACACAATATCCATTGTAAACTAATTGTTTTTAACCCAGGTAAGGCTTTTAATAGAATATTTTGAGAACGATGCTTTAATGAGGAGAAAATCTTCAATGGATGCATAGAGTTTTGTTAAAACCACTTATAATAATTGTCACTTCATATGTGCTAATGCTGATAGAGGAATACATCACAAGTAGAGTTAGACATACAGTCAGCAATACAATCAAAAATAGATAAAGTTTCATGCAGCTCCACTGGTTGTCCACTGTAACTCTGACAGCAAAATGACCAAGGCTTCAGACAAATAACACGAACAGCTAGTGTCATATAATCATAAAAAACCTTACAGTGTAGATGCAGGCCATTTGGCACATCAAGTCCAATCTAACCCTCCGAAGAACATCCCACCCAGACCCAACACCCTCCCTTCACCCCCATGAGCCTATCCCTGTAACCTTGCATGATTCCTGATGAAGAACTTATGCCTGAAATGTCGACTCTCCTGCTGCGCTTTTCCAGCACCACACTTTTCGACTCTTGACACTGCAGCATCTACAGTCCTCACTTTCTACTAGTTGTGTATCCTGTGGCCAATTCACCTAATCTGCGCATCTTTGGAGTGTGGGAGGAAACCAAGGCACCTGGAGGAAATCCTCACGACACGCTGAGAATGTGCAAACTCCACATAGACAATCGCCTGAAAGTGGAAACAAACCTGTGAGGCAGCAGTGCTAACCACTGAGCCACCATGCCACCTCGGTAGGGAATTGGTGAAGTTGCAAAACAATTTCAGAGTCTTAGCATTTTTCTGGCCTCAGCTGATTTTTTTTGGCATTGTCTAATATCTGAGTGGCGATGATGACAGACTCCAATTTTCCCTCCCTTGTGACCTCTACCACCTGCGTTAGTGCATTGGACAGATGTGTAGATGTACCAGCACAATTTTCAAGAGACTGAAATCTAAGCATGTCTATTGAAAAAAAAATGAAGATTGATTAGGAATGGAACTAAAAATTACCTATCAATGATTGTAATTACTATATTTTTTAAAAATCATGAGGCAATTTAATGTCTATCCCAGGCACCCTGTCAGACATATTTACTTTCGATGGTTTAAATTCAGATTGATAATATAGCTGGGACTATGAGGTCTTGATACTTGTATCTCCAGTTAACCTGTCATACTGTTCATGAAATAATTTTTCCACATTATAGCCACAGGAAATGTGACATTTTAAGCTGCAGAGTACAATAATAACATTGTACTTATGATGTTAAGAAACACTGAATGAAATCCTTTTTCGGTGAAAATATCAGCCATCTCAAAAGATATCCTGCAGCTTGTTTTTATTTTACAAATGATGCAAACAATCAAATTTTCCAAGTGTCAATGAAGCACTCAGCAAGCTTAGAATTTTCAAAATATTGCATTAAGTGTAACAATGCAAAATCAATAGACTTTTAACATGGCTGCTTTTGCTGTCTGATTTTCTTGAGTTGTTAATTCTCACAAAAGTATGCAAAATATATTTTCAAATTCTTTGATTTAACTTTCAATTGCTGGTGTTTTTAACTTTAAGTGTGTCAAAAGCATGCTTAGAACAACATTAGATTCAAAAACGTTGAGTCAGTTATTTGTCACCTTTAGGAAAGGAATGCATTTCATCCTCTGGGTGTTGCTAAATCTAAGTAACTAATAAAAATAACAAAACTGAACTCAGCAGATAAAAGTCCTGAAATTTTAGCCTGAACAGGAAGTTAGAATACATTTAGAATCCTTGAATGAAGTTAATAATCCAGATTAAGCATTTTATTTCTTATGTGTGTCAGTGGATCACATAAATTATTCATGGTCAACTCAGGTGGAAAATTTCAATTGCCAGTTTCTCACAAACGTCCAATTAAGAAGGGAACTTCTGAGCTACAGACAGGCGCCACCATCATTAAAGGGCAGTTTCTGAAGATTACAGGTCTCCTGTCTGTCAAACAGAGTCTTTTCTGAGGCTAACGTAAATCAGTGGCTAGAAAACTGAAATTAAATACCTCACGCAGAAAGAAAGCCCTTGTGAACTATCACCTTGTTTAAACAAATACCTGCCTACTTTCAGGTAATTGCGCTGTGTTCAAAGTAATAGTGGTGGCAAGAGGAGGCGTTGAAAATTTTCACTTAATTGACTATGCTCCATGTATTAATTGACAAAAGCTCCTGAATAGAGACAACCTGTACAATTCCTTTGATTTATCACAAGAATTGAAAACAGTAGTGCCAGGTGGACCTGACAAAACCAGCTCCAGAAATCAGCTCCAGACAACCAAATTGATCCAACAAATCTGTTACAATAACCATCTGTAAAGTTAAGAATCTAATGAAGCAGAAATGCACCTGGGCATGTGTTCATTCGATGAGGGACAGGTGGTAACAACATAAGCCAAAAGACATAGTTAACCTGCTTGTTGACGTGCGCAATTAAAAGAACATTCACAATTGCGTACATCAAATATCATGTATATCTATGAGGCATATAAACTAGAATTCTGTTTTATATTTGAACATATTGCACTAAATGTGTATTTGAAATTACCACATACCATACTCAATTTTGACTGCACAGGCAAGTGTTTTTTTTCTCCCACTTACAAATTATTGATAGATAAAAGAAGCAATTATGCACCTTACATTCTGGTGCTTTACTGAGGTGGCTTAGTGACCCTCTTCAAAATCAATGAACAAAAGAATTTAGTACATAATTTAGCATGAAAACGCAAAACAACAGGATAAAACAATCACTGGAGTCTCCAAGTACAAAAAGGTTTTTGACAATGTTAAACTATACAGTGCACTCGGAGAGCGTTGAATAAATATTTCCCTAAATCAATCACAGTACTAAAGAGAAATGTTTCTATATGTTGGTGAGTGGCTTTAATAACATGCCAGGTTAAGGAAAAAATAATTATGATTAGCGTAATGAGAAAACTCCATGCAGCAGAACCCTTCAATCCAAATAGCGGAGGCTGTGGAATCAATCAGGGCTGAGTGCTCTGTTCAACATTATAAATTTAAGCTATTAAAAGCTATAAGACTCAAAGTCTATTTAGAATGCACAGTTACAAATTAAGACAGTCCAGAATTATTAAGGATTATAGTGATAGATTTTAACTGACCAAAATAATCTGATCAGGATACTACTTCTCCCTGGGAAACAAACAGTTCAAATACATTGAAAATGTCAATAGGTCCAGTGAGTCTAGGTCCAGTGAGTCTAGGTCCATATGTCTTAAGAATAGACTAAACGAAGATGATCAAATATACAGGTCACCAGGTCTAATCCCTGACTAATGCACAGATACTGCTGAGGTTCGCTTCATTAAGGCATTGGCCAATTGCCTGTAATTTATTCTCACAGCTATCTGCAGTTAATGGTGCAGGACTATGGTGTTCCTCTCAAATGGATTATTAGTTATATTTTTAATCATATAATAAACTTTCACTTAAAGAGTTACTGCTATTTAAATCTATGTAAAAACATAATGTGCAATTTCAGTTACACAACTGCTTTTGAAGAAATCCTAGTAATATTTGCATTTGTTACAGTGATTGAAGCTGACAAATCATAAGAATATCAAGTCGGACTGTCACTATAAACCAATACTTGCGCATTGAATGGTACCCAAGTATTAGCTGCAACCTCTTCTTGTACATTGAAAAATATGACAAGAGTTAACAAGTTGTAAACTGACTTTTACATGAAAACATAAATAAAACAACATTCTCAGTCAGGTTTGATTGTAATTTCACCCTCTATTGAGAACACATAGTGCCTGCCACCCAACCTGACATCACCAAAATGCCCACTTTTCTTTTCTCAGCCACATGTAACACTAGAGCCAACTGAGATTTGGTCCTCAGTCATAGAGTCACAGAGATGTACAGCACAGAAATAGACCCTTCAGTGCAACTCATCCATGCCGAAGAGATATCCTAAATTAATCTAGTCCCATTTACCAGCACTTGGCCCATATCCCTCCAAACCTATTCATATACCCATCCAGATGCTTTTTAAATGTTGTAATTCTACCAGCCTCCACCACTTCCTCTGGCAGCTCATTCCATACATGCACCACCCTCTGCGTGAACAATTTGCCCCTTAGGTCCCTTTTAAATCTTTCCCCTCTCACCTTAAACCTATGTCCTCTAGTTCTGGACTTCCCCACCTCAGGGAAAATACTTTGTCTATTTATCCTATCCATGCCTCTCATTATTTTATAAAGGATCAATGGGCAGCAATTAGTGGCACAAATACTGTTGGTTCTTCCTGTCTCCCTGATTCAGGGACACCAAGGCACACTCCAGTGCTAATACATCTGCCTGACCAACATCACACCATGCACACAGGCTTAGCTTCAAAACTGGACTCACCCTAGTTTCAATGGCTGAGGAACCATGTCATTGTACATGCACAACAAGGTTGCTCTGAATCTCAGTGCTTCTCAGGGTCCCATCGCTCGTCATGTATTCCTTTGTCTTGTTTGTCCAGCCCAAGTGCATCACCTCATACTCATTCAGATTGAATTCCATTAGCCTCTGACCAGCCCATCTGACCAGCCTCTCGATATAATGTCTGAAGCCTTATTAATTAATGCTTATTTCACTAGATTTTCAATATTTTTCAAGATGTTTATGCTATCACAATCCAAAGTAACATGTTAGGACTCAACATAATATCCAGGACAATGTGCAACAAAACCTATTTAGTCTGATTCAGTTATGTGGATAGTTGAATGAATTCCACTTGGTTTAGAGAGGACCACTTAGGTGCTCAAGTCCATTGAGCATTAGTTTATCTAACATTCTGCTGTTCTGAAATTTCTGAATCGGTGTCATTATTGGATTATTGCAGAAACACTTCTGAGTAAGTGTAGTTCAGCATGTTTTATTTTTGAGGGCTGCACATCTCGAATTGTGAACAAAATCTGGGCTCCCTAATT
Source organism: Chiloscyllium plagiosum (assembly GCF_004010195.1). Classification (NCBI taxonomy): domain Eukaryota; kingdom Metazoa; phylum Chordata; class Chondrichthyes; order Orectolobiformes; family Hemiscylliidae; genus Chiloscyllium; species Chiloscyllium plagiosum. The sequence goes on from NC_057727.1 coordinate 48,147,023, forward strand.
TCCATACAAATGTGTTCTTCCTTTTGCGTCAAGGCCAATCAGTATTTTGAACATTGTGTAGATATGCAGTTCAAAGTAAACTACTCACAACAGAATCATTTTTAAAAATTCATTGAGAGGACATGGGAGGCTCTGGCTAGGCTCGTATTTAATGCTCATCTCCTTGAGGTGGTAGTGGTGACCTGCTTTCTTTCAGTAGGATAGATTAGCATACATATAATTCAGGTTCATAAGAACAGGAAAGTATCATAGAGTCATGGAAACAGACCCTTCGGTCCAACCCGTCCATGCCAACCAGATATCCCAACCCAATCTAGTCCCACCTGCCAGCACCTGGCCCATATCCCTCCAAATCCTTCCTATTCATATACCCATCCAAAATGCTTTTTAAATGTTGCAATTTATTTGAAATAAATTCATTTTCTATGCAGTCTGTGTTACCATTTTCAAAGAATTTCCAGACTGGGAACAGTAAGTATTGATGGAGTAGATTCAAATCACAGATAGAACTCTTATTTTGCTTCAGGCTTTCCAGAAAGTTAATTTTGCGAAGGTAATATGGGCAGAAATTCAGGAGATCTTTCAAAATAGAAAGTTTGGCTAGTTGGTGAAAGAATAATAGAATCCCTACAATATGGAAGCAGGCCATTCCACCCATCGAGTAAACACAGGCCCTCTGAAGAGTATCCCACCCAGACCCATCCCCCGACCCTATCCCTGTAACCTTGCACTTCACAAAGCTAATCTACCTAGCCTGCACATCCCTGAATAATTTAGCACAGCCAATCCACTTAACCAGCACATCTTTAGACTGTGGGAGGAAACCTAGAGGAAACCCATGCAGACACATGAAGAATGTACAAACCCTACACTGCCAGTCACCCATGGGTGGAATTAAACCTCTGTCCCTGGCACTGTGAGGTAGCAGTGCTAACCACTGAACCACCAAACCACTTCTGTGTAAACCTGGATAAATTTGGTTAAAGTCATCATAGGGAGAAATAATTAATGATTATTTCATTTGGAAACCTTGATAATTGTAAAGGCGTTATTTAACTTTGCTAAACATTTGTTGTGCACTTCTTCAAAAATAGTTTTGCCTCTTTGTCCGGTAGCAGCACAGCCATTTCCTTCAATCAGGAGGATGAATAAAGATTTCTTTGTTCTGCACTGATATCACACCTTAACACCAAACTCAGAACATCCTCCTGCAGTGAAAAACATTCTTCAAAGACATAGCACAACATAGCAGAGGTTTGTGCAGGAGCCATATTCATAAGAAATGGGATGGAGACAATCCAAACGATGGGTGAGAGGGAACAGGTTTGAAGTTATGTGCAAAAGAAACTAATGTGACGTGTGAACAAAATTTTTTTACACAATGGTTCAAGTTTGGAATGCATTGCCTGGAAGAGTGGTGAGACAGGGTCAATCAAGACATTCAAGAGGGTGTTCAAGTCAGATGATTGTTTGAATAGAAACATGTGCAGGGGTACACAGAAAAGGCAGGAGATTTGTTTAAAGTCAAATGCTCAAGTAGAATACAGGTGTGGCTATGAAAGGTCAAATGGCTCACTTCTGCACCGCAGCTGTTCTGTGATCAATGTGTGCTGGATTTGAAGTCAGACTTCAGGTATTTTAATTGGCTGGTTCATCAGATCTCCAAGATTGCTCAGAAATAATGACAGCCCTTATCTTCTTACAGAAGCCTGATGAACAAATTCTGAATACACAGCAAACCTTTCCAACACTACATTCCCATTTTGAATAAGCATTTGGTATTATGCACTGAGTGCCAATTGTGTTGCTGAGATTCAATGACATTACCAAGGAATTGAAAACAATGTCAACTGGAAAGTGAGGTCATCTCTTTGAAAACACTTGGTTTATTTTCCCAATTGGGGTTGTCTAAGTGACATCTTTGTTGGCAGTAAGCCAGTTTTTGATCTGCCCACAGTGTGAAATGGCACCAAAGCCAGCTATTTAATTTTCCACATTGTTGTTGTCAGGCAATCAGCAGGGAACTCATAAGCATTGCCGAGTTAGTTGTTCGAAATGAGTTTCTTGCTGATTTTCCCCAATAGGTTTTTAGTGACATTTCTAAACTGGCATTAATGTAACCATTGATCTTTCTTCTAGTAGCCAAGGACCTTAAGTAGGCTCAGTAATAGTGAAGTCCTCAACAAGAGAGGACATTATGCAGGCTTGTGTTTGCAGGATGCATCCAATAAAATAATTGCAAATTAAAAGGTATCTATCTTTTGGTTATGTGTCTGATACCTTGACAAACATACTGTATTTCTGCTAACGGTTCAACATGAAGCATTTAAATCATAGCAATAACAATTTCACAGGGAGGTAATGTAACAATGGTTTTCTGAATTGCATTCTCATGCCACTCATAGCAACCAATTGCAAGGAATGAATAAAATTTATGCATTTCCAAACATTAAATTGTCACTTTTGATAACCCAGGTTTGAAGTTTACTTGCAATATTGGTTAACACATTTGTTTTACATAGTGACATAGTGTTTACAGAACAACCTACACTGGGAGATAATGAGAGAAGTTACCTGGAGTCATATTTGTGAAAATTTGATCAGACGTACACCCATTAATTATGATGGGCTGTTGTCTATGGATGATAAAATTGGATGGTATTTAAAAAGTGACCAACACTTTAGTACCCTAAAGGTCACTGCATATCAAACAAAAGGAACAGATGATTTATCTGGGAGAGGATGCAGTACTTCAAACCTAGTAATAGTTTTGTCACATAAATACAGTGCAGGAAAGCTGCAGAAGGCTGGCAAAGAATGCATTTGGCACATTTGCCTTCATTGGTCAGCGCATTGAGTTTCGGGGTTGGATTGTCACGTTGTGGTTGAGGGCATTGCTGAGGCCACTTTTAGAATACAGTGTTCAATTCTGGTCTCCCTGCTATGGGAAAGGTATTGTTAAACTTGAAAGGGCTCAGAAAGAATTTACAAGGATTTTGCCAGGTTTGGAGGATTTGAGTTACAGGCAGAGGCTGAATAGGCTGGGGCTGTTTTCCCTCAGAGGCTGAGGGGTGACCGGATAAAAGTTTGTAAAATCATGAGGGGCCTTCATAGGGTGAATATACAAGGTCTTTCCCCCAGGGTAGGGAGTCCAAAACAAGAGGGCATAGGTTTAAGGTGAGAAAAGAAAGACTTAAAAGGAATCTAAGGGACAACTTTTCACACAGAGGCTGGTGCATGTATGGAATGTGCTGCCAGAGGAGGTGGTGGAGGCTGGTATAATTAGAACATTTAAAAAGCAACTGGATGGTACATGAATAGGAAGGGGTTAGAGGGATATGAGTGAAACATTGGCAAATGGGACTAGATTAATTTAGGATATCTGATTGGCATGGACAAGTTGAACTGATGGATCTGCTTCCATGCTCTGTACATCTATGAGTGGATGAATCTATGACATAACTAATTCCAGACAAAACGCAGAACAGCTGGAAGCTGAAAGTTGTCAGGACCCAAAAATAAAGGGAACAGGGCAAGTTTGTAGAGATGACGATTTAGAAGAAAATGCAAGAAATGATAAGAGAACTGGATGGACAGGCAAGCTATAGAAGCTCAGCACGCTGCAAGCAAAGAAAGCATTGTCTAGCCCAAACACAATGTTGAGACTCTGTAACACAACAAAGATTCTATCAGCAGAAAAAAGACAAAGATCAATCTCCATAGAAGACTTCAGCAGATTTGATTTTGACAAAAAAGAGTTACACCATTTAATGGTCGTGGAATATTTTCTGAATAGTCAAAATGAAGATTTTAGATATAACAATGAAAAAAAAATAAAATTATGGCAACATGAACTTAGAATTGTCAAGAATATTATGAAGAAGCAAATTGCAAAGATAGTGGCAGCTAAAAAATAAGCAAGAGAAAGTCACATTACAAAGTTGGTAGACAATTGCAAAAGGAAGACTTAACCAGGCAGGCACAATTATAATGGAGAAACCTCATGTACAAAGCTACCACAATGGGGACAACTTTACTATTAGTCTCTAGCAACAAATTTAATATCATGCTGCTAAATAGGATCCACTAAAGCACAGATAAAAAAAACACAAGAAGAACAGGTTTAATTATGAAATGGAAGATTCAGTCATGATTAACATTTTATATTATGCAGCATTTTGGAGAAGCCACGAGACATCAAAATCAGCAATAATTACATCAATCTCAAGAAAGCCCTTGATATGGGAGAATATGTCAGACTTGATAATGAACAGCAGCAAATGCAATAATGCACCTCAGTGAAAGGGAAAGAAGAATCTGGAGTTATAAGGATTGTACAGTATTAATGACAGGCATCAATAAAATCAAAGCACTCTATCTTCAGGTCAGATTGGCAAAGCAAGGAAAGCCGTAAACAAACTGTAGAGGTTTAACATCAAATTCATCTTCAATACAAAAGTTTACACTGCATCAGACAAGTTAAAAGTCTTATGCACATTATGATTTGTCACTGAAACCTGGGCAATGATCAAAGGTACACAAAGACACTTTTATTTTTGCATTAATATATTTAAATTCATTCATGGGATGTGGGTGCTGTTGGTTCAGCCAGTATTTAGCACTCATTCCTAATTGCCCTGGAGAAGATGGTGATGAGCTGCCTTGTTGAACTGTTACTGTCCTTGGGTGTGGAGAAATCCACTGTGCATGACAACCACTTGGGAATATCTGAACACGGTCCAAGAAAGAACAAAAGAACTCCTGGTCAGTGAATGGCTTGAACAAAAGTTGCCCAATTGATTTAATCTTGCACTCAGGATTATTCTAGCAACAAAATACACAAAGAAATCTCCAGGAAATGGTTGTCAGCTGAGGAGAGTTGCAGCAGCTAGCCAAAAACAGGATGGAGTGAAAGAGGTTTGTGATGCTTCCTGTTCTTTCTATACTACAGTACAAGCATCAATGGCAAGTTTACCTTCTTCTACTGCAAAGCACAGTTTACTCTGCCTCTGCCTTTTGTGTATCTTTGGAACAAGAAGAGTATTTGGCACAGTAGTCTTTGCACTCAGTTGCTATAGTTGCTGTTTGATTGGTAGATGATTAAGGCTGATGAAATGCTTGTACAGCCTAGTCTTATGCTGGAGAATGCATTTCTATCATTGTGTATAATAGAAAGCAAGAAGCATTTCTTAGTTTTTATTTTAATGTAAAGATCGTACTGATAAAAGATGCCATTTTACCAGTTTTAGCTTGAATACGTTCATTATTCAGTAAAATTGCAGCCAAAAATAAAGTTTGATTTTCAATTCAGAAGAGAACATTGTAACTTGCTATCTTAATGCATCTGTGTATAACATTTTCAGTAAGTGGATAGCTTTTACACAATGTGAAGCAGTGACTCTAAACCTAAGTACCACTCATTTGCCAGACTGAACTGCAGTGCCCCCCACTGCTGTTATGTAAACAGTGCAATAGGTAAGGGGCAGGATAAACTTAAGACTGAATTGATGTACAAGTACCTCAAGAATTTTAATGTACACAAACCATTTTTCTCTTCAGTTTGGAACCAGAAATTGTTGGTTAGAGTTTGATGAAGAAAACAAAGGCACAGTGAAGCTGAACAGTGCAGTACTTGAGAGAAATGATCCAGATTTTATTATTCTCCTGGGATTGACACTTTTATTTCCGATGCATTTGTAACTATGATATGACATAGTGCTGCAACACCAAAATGCATTTGCATATGCCAAACTTCACAGACTCCACCTAAACAAAGAATTGAAACACTGATTTCTGCAATATCTTAAATCTAGAAAATACAGAGATAGACATACATGTTTTCACTCTACCTGTAAATCAACCCTTACTTATAAATCACCCTTACGCTTATCATATATCCAAATGTATACAACATTTCAATTAATGCAGTATCCTATTCTATAGTTTTAAGATTAGCAAATACTAATATTGTGAGAAAAATCTCAGTTAAAAACAAAATAAAAGGCAAACACTAGTGAATAGTGAAGACTTCTAAAAGTAAGGCTGTAACTGTCTAAAAATCTTACTTGCATCTCCAATTGTTCATGTACTTCCTAATTTCAAATATGCATGAGCAGGCAATGAAAAGACTATACAATTTAAGTGTCCTTCAACACATGCAAACAGAAACCTGATAATTCATGATTACCTGACAAACTTCATACAGGAGTTTGTACTGCTCTTCTCTTTTCTGCAGGGAACACAAGTTGCACCCCATGTTGGTGAAGTATGGACTGGAAGCCTTCCTGGTCCAGATCTTGTAGTTAAAACAGCTCAGAGTTAACTGTCATTCATGTAGATATCACTTGAAGTAACCTAGGTGATTCACTTCAGCTGAGACAAATCACACTGGTAGCAGAGACAGCCCGGGTCACAGAAAACAACTGGCCCTTCCTCCCTCCCTCTCTCTCTCTCTCGCTCTCTCTTTCTCTCTGTTGCTGACTCTCCAATACGCTTTCTGCTCTGCTTTAGTCAAGCAGCTGTATCGTGCTTCAGCGCACTCTATATAGACTACTGCTCATGCATATTAATCAGCCTTCATTGATTATTCATGACAAACCATGATACAGGAGGTCATAATTGTTGACTATGACAGATGAAATTTCCCTAATTAAGAATCAACTGCTCTATTATGACAAAACATCCAGACAAATATTAACACCTTTTATTTCTAAAGCCTAGTTTCACCTTCTGTTGGAAAAAAAATGGCATTTCCTCACTGGAATTCTTTGTTGGCTTCATTATGCTGTAACTGTTAAATTAAATAAACATTTTTTTCTCTCTTAAAGTAGACTTGCGATCAGAAAGTTAAATGCAAGGATGACCTGCATTATTAAAAAAAATTTCAAGTTATTAGTCACATTGCTATGAAATTTCAGTTTACCATGAATGACTGCAATTTATTACAGCAACTCTTGATTTTAAGTTTATTTCCTTTCAGTCAGATTTGCAAGTACAGAGTATGGCAGGATCCCACTGGACAAATGCATGCTATGAAGTACCACTGCGTTAATGTATGTGTCAAAATATAGGGTAATTGAGGAGAATTATGTTGCTTGATGCAAAAGTCCTATTTAACCCTTTTGTTCAAAGCTCAATGGTTTTTCTATGATGTACATTTACACTCGTAAAAAAATTAACCCAATTCGTTCACATTTGATATTTCAAATTGCAGCACATCCAATTATCTAGCTCTATCAGTTGCTGTGGATTTAAGAAATGCAGCAGTGAACTTAATAATTTTTGTTGCCTGAGGGTAAATTGTTCCAGGATGTTAGGAGTGGGAACATGCAGCTAATACAAAGGTGCTGGAACTTCAGGCAATTAGCACCAAGCGAAAAAAAGCACAGTTGTTTTTTGGAAGCAAGCAGGCATTCTTGTCACTTTTCAAATGGGGAGGAGCCCAAACATGAATGGACTATGAAAAATGATTTCCTGGCAGGTGATATTGCACATTTCATGTGTGCGATTATCCCAGAATTCCAAAATAATTCAACCTGGAATCAAAAAAATACAACTCCCTTCTCTTGCTGTAACCCTCCTTTTCTGGGGAGCCATTACCTCATGTGCGAGTCAGTTCCATGGCCACCCTTGTCAGGTTCATAGACACTCTTCAGTGCCATTCTTCATAAGTCAGCCACAACAGTGAGTGCCTGTAGGCGATTCCGTTCCATGAAGCATGACAAGAACAATCTGTCCTCACTTCAAATTTTTCAACACACGGTTTCCTGCAGGGACATCAGTGATCAGGACAGGGATGCTGGATGATATTTTTCCCTCCTTGGCCTGAGGATACAAAGGCCAATGCCAGGACCTCAATTACCACTATGGCTGAGTTCAGTTAACCTTTCAGTAATCCACATTTTCAATTATGTTGCATCCCAAACACTGATTGATAAATGGGTTGTTCTATCATTTCAATGCAGGAGACACGATGTGAGCATTTTAATTGTAATAAATGGCAAGTAACTTTGCCATGTAAGTCGAATCAAATCCAGTCAATATCTACAATTTACAATTTGCATTCATGTACAGTCTGTTAAACCCAAATAAAGCATGTCAGGGTACAATGCATAAAACAGAGGTCAAGTCAAATCGGCAACACTGACCAGAAGTTGATAAAGGAGAGTGTGAAAGGTGGAAAAGAGGGACTTAGCAGTAAAATTTCTAGCATAGAATCTAAGACTGAAGGCACAACTGCTAGTTATGAATTAAGTGATGAGGGTGCAGAGACAGAAGATGAGAGATTTTGGGTTTGGGGAGGCGGTGGTGCATGGAATAGAGCAGATCAGATGCATTCAATTATTTCACTTCTGAGGACAGAATTAATCAGAACATATATTTGCTGTCATGACTACTTGTTTAATACTTCAACCTGATTTATACTTCTTGTTTGCCAAGGTAACTAAAAATGTTTCTTGATCGTATATTCACAAAAAAACAATGAAGAATGGAAGGTGTCATTCACTCGTAGTTAACTTTTCTCCAAAACAAACATCACCCCAAATGGCTAGGCTATGACAAGTTCAAATGCTACTATAGTGCTGATTAAAATATTGGGGACTTTGGGGACAGTGACCACAATTCGGTGACTTTTACTCTAGTGATGGAGAGGGATAAGTGTGCACTACAGGGCAAGAGTTATAGCTGGGGGCAGGGAAATTATGATGCGGTGAGGCATGACTTAGGATGTGTGGCTTGGAAAAGTAAGCTTCAAGGCAAGGGCGTAATTGATATGTGGAGCTTGTTCAAGGAGCAACTATTGAGTGTCCTTGATAAGTATGTACCAGTCAGGC
>NC_057727.1:48157345-48213652 GCF_004010195.1 Chiloscyllium plagiosum
GCAGAGTGATCTTGGTGTCCATGTACACAAATTTTTGAAAGTTGCCACCCAGGTAAATAGTGCGGTGAGGAAGGCATATGGCGTACTGGCTTTTATTGGTAGAGGAATTGAGTTCTGGAGTACTGAGGTCATGTTGCAGTTGTATAAGACTCTGGTGCGGCTGCATCTGGAGTATTGTGTGCAGTTTTGGTCGCCATACTCTAGGAAGGATGTGGAGGCACTGGAACGGGTGCAGAGGAGGTTTACCAGGATGTTGCTTGGTATGGTAGAAAGATCGTATGAGGAAAGGTTGAGGCACTTGGGGTTGTTTTCATTGGAGAAAGGAAGGTTTAGGGGTGACTTGATAGAGGTGTACAAGATGATTAGGGGTTTAGATAGGGTCGACAGTGAGAATCTTTTTCCATGTATGGAGTCAGCTATTACAAGGGGGCATAGCTTTAAATTAGGGGGGGGTGGTAGGTATAGGACAGATGTTAGGGGTAGGTTCTTTACTCAGCGAGTCGTGAGTTCGTGGAATGCCCTGCCAGTAGCAGTGGTGGACTCTCCCTCATTATGGGCATTTAAGCGGGCATTGGATAGGCATATGGAGGATAGTGGGCAAGTGTAGGTTAGGTGGGCTTGGATCGGCGCAACATTAAGGGCCGAAGGGCCTGTACTGCGCTGTATTCTTCTATGTTCTATAAAATACATGAACAATGCCTTGCTTGAGTAACTTTTTTTTTGAGAAAAAGTACCTTTATTTGAGCTTCAGGATGTCCTACATTTGTATGTCAAAGTGGAAATGTGTTCACTGATGAACGTAACATTGATGTTCTTCTATTCTCATGTCTGTCTGGTAAATCATACAACAGACTATTGCTCTGTAGAAAGGGAGGTGAGTGTTGATGATGCTCATTAGCACTCACTCAGGGGGCCTAATAATCTGATTTCTTCCCTTTAATTTTACGTAATTGCCTGGATTTGAGCCAAACCAGAAGGATACAGAAAAATGAATGCAGTTTCTCCATCAGCATTCCTCAGTGACTGTTGAACACGGACATTTACTTAGCAAATTTCACACAATGGAAACGTGGGAAGTCTGCCTGAGATCAGGATGTCACAATATACTCGATCATTGAATTACAGAGTTTGACATAAATCTCAGGTTTCCAACCTGCAAATCCACGTCACTGCTGACGGAAGCACTTGCTGCCAATAAATACAATCAAGAACAATTCTAATTAACATCCAGGACTAAATAGTGCAGTACTTGGCAGAAATTTTTCAGCTTTTACGTCACATTACAAAAACACCACCACGGAAAAGACCCACATTCAATCTCTTTTGGCCAGCCAAGATATTTGATCAAGCATCTAACACAATTACTGGTGACTGAGAAATGTTTGTATTGAACTCACAGTCACTGCAATTTGCATGTTAATTTCGCATCAGATGCCAATGCTTTCCAGTTAATGACATCAAAAATATGTGTGAACCATCATTTGACGTAATGTAGTAAAACACAACTTAATTAATGAATACTTCTCAGGTTAATTTAAAATTATGCATTCAATGATGAGCATTTGTTCATCACGAATTTATAACTTTGAAATATTAAAGCAAAGCAATATTAAAATTTGTGAATGCTATTTAAATTCATTAAATAAGTGTGCCCCATCTCAGCATTTACAGCTTTTCTCGGCTATGGAGTGTACCATCGTCATAGCATCTGTCTTTCTTTACATACTTAATGCTGCGGTTTCAGCTTTACTTGAAAGTTCACTAATGTAGCAATGGGAATCACTTTCAACTTCCACTGCCTGGGAAGTAACCTGTTCAAATTATTTATCTGCTCAAATATCGTTTCAGTGAAACCAATGAGTATTAAAGTGGATGGGCAGCCTGTGTCCCAAGATACTGCCCATGTAATAAAGTTGAAAATTACCTGCACTGTTTCTTTAAATTCATACAAAAATGCAGAGGCTACTTAATATTTTCACAAGGACAAGAAATGAGTAACTAGTTTAGAGATGTTACACAAAGTCAGGCTGATCTTGAGAGTCAATGATTCATTATCACTTTATTAAATTTGAAATTTTAATACTATTAAAAGTAAGATTAAATTATTAAAAAAACACTAAATGTGCCTTCAGCAATCTATCAATTGTTCAAATAAACTTAAATAACATACACAAATATTAATATTCCTTTGCTTCAATATTTTAAATAGGCAGTCAATCATTTGTGCCAATGGCAATAAAGCTTGCCACTCCTCTTCATTTTCACGACATAAGATTTCCAACATTGCCAGCGAATGTCACAGTACCGAAACAGCTCCAGACAAGTTAACAATTGATATTCTGTGTGACAAAAGGTAAATTTCCTCTCTTTAAACTTCTTGCAGTGTCGATAGCCTTTGATGTAGGCACCCAAACCATTCTCCTTTAATGAGCCTCTAGTGTTGTCTAACTGGCTGGGATTAGTCTAACCTGGTTCCCCGTGATAGCTGAAATACCACTCACAATGGCTTCTCTTCCTCTACCTCTCTCGACTCTTCCACTATTGCTAAATTGCCAGACTGCTTACCTGATATTCTGGATATGCTGAGATATTCTTCAATTAAATATTGCTAAGACTCAAAAATTGTTTTTGTCCCCTGCTCAAAACGCCACTCCTTCACTATTTCGACACATTCTTGGATGGTCTCCCACATTCCACCTTCCATAAACTTGAGAACTGCTAAAACTCAAGGTGCTCATGTCTTCACTCCCAGCAAGTTCAATCCGCCTTTTGGCTCCATCTTCTTGATTTCAAAATCCTCGGAGGGCCTTTCCTATTCCTATCACTATAATCTTCTCTGACTACATCTGCATTTCTCTAAATCCAGCCACTTCAGCATTCTAATTTTAACTGCAGTATAACTGGTTTCAGTTTCCTAGACCCCAAATTCTGGAATTCCAAGCGTACACCTTTTGCTTCACTACCTTTATGGCATTCCTTACAGCTCACGTCTTTGACTAGCTTTTTGGCCATCTAACCCTGATGTGCTTTGATGTCATATTTTGTGCTGAAATGCTCCTGTGAAATGTCTGGGAACACTGTATTATGATAAAGGTGTTATACATAAACCTGTGGCTGTTATTTGCCTTAAGAGTACTCACAGAAATGTGTGCAAACTGGCTACTGCCTAATATCATACTATTACAATAGCACCTTCTCTTTGAAATACCAAATCAGCTGCAAAACACTTTGGGGGAATCCCAGAGTTAGGAAAGAAAATATGTATGTGCTAGTTCTTTTTTTGCTGCCTACTCAGGTGTTCCATTCACTAAGATATTGTCAGCTGAGAGAATAGTAGCCTTGACTGACTGATCAGTCACATGCCATGTGAATGCAGAATGACACCTTTGTGCTGTATTTGAAGGGATGCTGTCTTTCAGGTAAACGTATTAATCTGAACTCCTGCTCAAGTAGAAGACGGTCTATGACAATGTTCGGACCTCACCACTAAATTCTTGTGGTGTACTGAACACCATTCTCCTCTCAACCATCAGCAGATAGAGCATTCTCCTGATCGTCCATACATATGCCTTTGTTGGCACATGCTGTACACAAACATTTGCCAACATAAAATTAGTGCTTGAACTTTAAAAGTAATTGATTCATTTTAAAGCTTGAAGCATGACTGGATTCAATATAAATGCAGGTTTTTTACTTTTTCTTTCTATGAAGACCAAAGCACACACAGCAGGTACATGAGCATTTCTGAAAGTTACTCCTATTGCTATAGCTATGGCCTACATAACTGAAATTGCCAATACAGTTGTCAGTGGTTCTGCAGACAGCAGGGCAGACAACTGTTTCTCCATCTGTTCCACTGCTGTGGGTATAGTGTCAAGTGCTTGCTCCACATGGTGCATGTGTTGTAGCAATCTCTGTTGACAAGCAGGCCTCCTAAGGTGTGTATCATCAGTTGACAAAAGAGAGCCATTCAACACATGTGGCTTCAGTACTACATCGCCTGTCTTCTCAACTACTTTCCCTGCTGTTGTTTCATAACCTTTTAATTTGTATTTACTTGCTGTTTACACTACATGGCTGCAGCGCTGTATATCTGAGCTTCTCATGGATTTAAGTTAAAAAGTGAAGCTGTTTGATGCGATGGAGAGTGTTCTCATTTGACTGCTCTGGTAATGTTGCTGCCTCTTTAATACTCTGCAAGCAGCTGTCTTATAATAAGCAAACATTTTCATTTTCAGTGCTGTGTTTATAATGACATGAAGCAGTATGCAATGTGTACAAAAACACTAATGGTGCAATTCAATCACATGCTGCTCACAACTTTGTAAGACAAACTTCCTGCAAGATCTCTTTCTTCAAATTGCCACATATGATGTTCATGCATGTCAATTTTCTTTTGGGGGGGGGGGGAATAGAACATTTGTCATTGTCCATTAATTGACTAAAACTTTGGCTATTACACACGGGAACAATGATATTCCCTAAGATGTCTCATGCTCTTGCTGTAATAGTATTTATTTATTTGTGCGACTATTTAGGGCTAAATCTTATTTTTTTTAAGTGCGAGTTACGAGAAATTTGGTTGGAAGAATTCTCACCACAAGGCCGAGTGAATTATCTTGCTGCACCTTAATTGCCATTTTCGCTAATGTGTGCGTGTATGTGTGTGCATGTGCGCATGCGACATCTGACTTCCTCCCCTATCTGACTACACACTGTTCCAGGAACAATGCACCAGTCACACGATATCGTTCCCAAGACCAGCATTCCTTGCATCCATATCATCTTTGAAACGCAAACTGAGCATGTGCATGAGCACTAACATTTGAAAACTGCCTGCTCATTTCTGGGACTGAGGAGAGATGGCCTGAAAAGGGGAAGTTGGCACCATCATTCTTAAACAGGGAGCTGGAAGCCCTGGTCAAATGCAGATCAGACGGATCCACAATCTAGAGGACCTCCAGAGGAGACTATGCCACCGCCTAATACCGGCCTGTTTGGAGATCACCACCCAGGTCAGGTGCAGAGGTTGACTAGGTGAAGGAATAGGCTGCAGGGCAGGAAAAGGGTCAATGACATTCTCCCATTCAGAGTAAGTGCCATAGTCAATTCTGTGCAACCTCACACACACTCTATCCTAGCTCACATCAAAGCTCATCCTCTGGCAGATCCTCTGGTGCAGGCAACACATTTCTTCACCTGATCATGTTACTCCCTAACCATCCACTCCGCTAACCCTACATCCCCTCGGTGCTTCGTTCTCACTCCCTTGGAACACCTCAACACTTTACCGCCACATGCTCACCACGAATGACAGTACCATCCAATTGTGCTTAACCCATCTCTCCATTTGATGTCATTACAAGAGAAGATACACCATAACAGGGTGAAGTGATGCTGTACAGGTGGGTCTGTCTTCATCCCCTGAAGGAGAGAAACATGGCCTCATAGGAGAAGACCAAGATCACTGCTGAGGAGTTACACAGCCAACCATGTCCTGGCAACTGAGTAAGTATCGCTTGTCATTGGACTGAAGTACTGACATTCCCAGGAGGACAGTGTCAGGCAGCGAGCACCACTTGGAATCAGCCTCGTTTTACAGGTGCAGCTAATGTCTCAGACACATCTGCAGAGAACCAGTCATGCCCCCCAGAGGATACGGCCCAGAGGACACATCTTTGTCCTCTTTGGCTGACAGCATTCCTCCACCTGATTTGGAGATCAGAGCAGCTCAGTGCAGTGCAGTGTGAGGGACAGGAAGAAGAAAATGTACTGAAGGGCCATGAGGGCCACAGTTTTAAACAGTTAATATTTTCTTCATAAATGCTCATTTTTTTTTACTAGTCATGTGGTTTTCCCTGTCTCTGTGTATGGCCCTGCAGAGAACTAATGTTGGGAGTCTGCAATGAGTGTCAGTTACAACATGTCGGAGCAGGGATAGCACTGTTTGTACACAGCATTGGATCACTCTGAAATCTCAGCCCCCCATCCCCCCTCCACATCGCTACTGCCTACTGCTTGGCTGGCTGTGTGCACAGGAGTGTATATCTCAGGCACTTCCCCAGCAATGACAGTGAGCTGCAACACAGAGAGGATCAATGCTGTTATGAAGGTGTAGCTGTGTATTGTTCCTTTAAGAGAGAGAGGAAGCTGGCAAGGACTGACTGAGGGCACAGAGTGTGCTGAACAATTTAAAAATGAAACAGTTGGTTGAAACAAATAGCTGGAGTTGTGTTGCCATGGAGCAAAAAACAAATTCAAATTCGGCCAATCAGTTGAAATTAGGCCCAGAGACCAAAATCCAATCGAATTTGAATTTTACTGTTTGGGATGACATCAAACCAATGAAAAGATCAGATGTTTTGGACATTTTGAACAGTTAGAGGGAGAGACATGAATAGACTTCTACCTAAATAGCTCTCTGAAAGGTAGCTATCTGTAAGAAAGGTTGTGCAGCAGAAAACTGAACAAAATCTATGGAGGAAAATATATGAAGGAGAATCGACAGCTGGCTGGTTTTTGAAACATTATTAATTTTTTGTAAATCTTTTTAAAAAATCAGACCAGTATTGCAGAGTGGGAGGTAAAAGATAGGTTTAAGAGAAAGGAGTTGTAAATAATTGTGATTTTAATGTTCTCATTTGGACTTAAAGAATAAAATTTTTTTTGGACTATAAATAGTGAGATCGACGATCGTTCTTTGTCTCTCGAAATTTAACAGATTATGGCATGAGGTGAACTTCTCCGTGTATCAGGTTTAAATTAGCAAAGGAGTTGACCCCCGTGTTGTAACAATGCTGCAGGACAGCTGGGAGTAGACATGCTGCAGTTCTGTGTCACTAACATATCATGTCTTCAACATCCAGTGACTGGGTGCAGCCACAGTCCCCTTCTTCACATATTGGCTCACTTACAATCCCCACATCCTCAGGGCTGTTCTCCTCACTGGTGTTTCTTCCATCCCACTCCCTCCCAAGTGCTTGACAACAGAAATAACAACAAACAGCCCTCTGCTACAGGCTTTCAGCCTGAGTTAATGTGCTGCTCAGAATGACGAACATCATCCTCTCCTTCCTGGATGCCCATCCTGTTGACCTCACAGGCTTCGCAGTCTCCCAGGCTGTGTACATGTGCTTACACTAACTGATCTATACCCCTGTCCAAGTCCTCCCCACATTCCCCCTTAACTCTACAAACAGAGGTGACAAGACAACTACGGCCCACCTCCCACCCCCACGAGGAACATGACCTGCCATGACTAGTGGTCACACGTGTCCCTGACTTGGCAGACCTCATCTGGACTGGACCTCATGGAGCCTTGGAGCACAGGGGCATGGTCCTCCCTGTGCAAAGCCTCCTGACCGGAAGCTTGATCACAGCTGAAGCCTGGGATTGGTTTGTGACACTGCCCTTGATTAATGGGCATTGCCACAGACTTCCTCACATCTGCTTCTCAAAATCTTTCAGCTATATCTAACTGATGGTGCACAAACACTAAACCTGACCCCAACTACGTGAGTGAGGTGCTGGACTGGCTAACAGACTGATGTGTGCACCTTTGAGGACTGCTGCATGGCTTGGCCCCCTAGGTAAAAACAATGACTGCAGATGCTGGAAACCAGATTCTGGATTAGTGGTGCTGGAAGAGCACAGCAGTTCAGGCAGCATCCAAGGAGCTTTGAAATCGACATTTCGGGCAAAAGCCCTTCATCAGGAATCTGGCCCCCTGCCTGGTTTTAAGAGTGCATCAATTGCCAATGCACGGCACAGCAGCACAAGAGGTGAATGGTGTGCACATGCCAGTAAGCATCAAGTGAATGTGCACTGAGTGAGCAGGGAGTAAGCCCTTGAAGGTAGTTTTGCTCCTGTGTGGCAACATACCTGATGCTGCCATACATTGCTGGTTGCCAGTGTGCCCTGCTAGGCAAGAATGAGCTTGGGGGGCGCCAATTCCTGGGTAGTGGCAATGACTCGCTGAATGTTGTGTGCTGGCATCTGTGGTGGAAGAGTACATGTGGCTGGTGCTTGTAGATTGTGCCTTGCTCTATTATTTGGCCACTGGACAGGTTGAAAATTGTTCAGAAGAGATGGTGAACTGAACCCACCAGGCATCCACTCTGGTCTCTATATTGGGTTTTTCCCGATGGTTAGTTTGTTGGGAGGGTTTGGCAAGATCACAACCAAGATATCAAAAGAGGCAGTTGGACCATCAAGAAGAACCTCAGCAGATATTAATTGCCAACAACTGTCAACTTGCCCAGCGAGAATCCCGTCATGCTACTTGTGAAAAGCATAAAATACGGGGTGAGGTGATCGTGACAGAGGGGAGTCCATTGCAATTTGAGCTCAATAATGCCACATATCCCACCACAATGTTGATCTTTCTGCTGATTGCCTTTGTGTTAGTGGCTTTAAAAAGATTATTTAAAAGAAGTTTATTGGGCTGAATTCAATGCAATCTGTTTTTGTGGGAACATCGGTGGCAAGGTCCACATAATTGTGCAGAGTCCATGGAATAACGCACACCAATAATTCCGATGGCAGTAAAGATTGGCATGGGATTCCTAGCTCCTGCTGGCAGGAAGTCAATGATGCTCATTAATTAGTCAATGGATAGCAATTACCTGCAACCACTTCAATTCAGTGACAGCTCAGGGATGATATGGGAATTTTCCTGTACCTTCTGCAGGCCACAGAACAAACCTTGCCCCCTTGGCTTTAGCTTGAGTGGTGTGGGAGGGATATTGGGTGATAAAAGCCATTTGTCTTTGTCCCAGCTTCCTCCCCCTATAACCCAGAAGCTTCATTGCTGTCATTCCAGAATCACTCTGGGGTGCCTTGGCAATGCTGTACCTCTGGTGGCTGCTATTGCTCCCGGTGTGGCACTGAGGAGCTGTCAGCCTTCGGCTAGCTGGTAGCTCTTGGCAGATGCCACTTTTGCTATCAGGGTCATTAATATTGGGCATCTCCCACGGGACTAGTAAAAGTTGCCCACCAAACTAAAAAAAAAACAAAGAACTGTGGGTGCTGGAAATTGGAAACAAAAACAGAAATCGCTGGAAAAGCTCTGGCAGCGTGTGTGGAAGAAAAGCAGAGTTAATGTTTCAAGATCAATGACCCTTTCTTCAGGATCAAACCAGGCAGACCTAATCCAGCCATTCAGTCCCTCGTGTGAAAAATTTTAAAAGTTCTGTCCATTACTGGCATTAGATTCTTCAACGTTATTAACTGGGCCTTTGTTTGACTGGCTGTTAATAAGAATGTCCACATTATGAACCATAAGTAAACTTTTAAGTGCTGGATTTTCATGCTGAAGGTGGGAATCGGAGCTTGAGTTATTTTGGAAAGTTTTCTCACCTTCAATCCATAGTTTGAACTCCAATGCAACTCACATATAACCTAACACAGCTAAAGGTAGGTTACCTCATTGAAGAAAAAACATACCAGAAGGCTCTCAATGTGCCCACAATGCAATGAAATGCCTCCTTCTCTCCCTCTTCCTCATGAAAACTGTCAAGAGTTCTGCTCTGAGTTTGGTTCCAATTGAGACAATAAAAATCCATCCCCCTAACAGTTTATTGCTACTGTTTTCACCAAGGTTTGTACACATGTAGATCAGAATATTTGCAATTTAATGTCTTTATTGAAACAGTGATCAATGTGCTGGAGAAATATCTCACTTCAGGTGTGTCCTGCTGGTCATACATCAACAGTACCACAAATGAACTGAAGCAAATGGTTTGAGACTTTTGATAATTTTCATAAATTATTTTCTTCAAGAAATTTCTTGGAAAAATATTTTTCATAGAAATGGGGATTGCATGCAGCAGACAGACTTACAAACATGACAGTCAGAGACAGAAAGACAAATGTCCACACAGAGTGAGAAGAACTTGCAGAATTACGGTTTTATTTTGCTCAAAACCTGCACGAATCCATGTAAGATTCTGTAAATCCCTTTGTTTTAGAAATAGAATCAGTCTGAACATTGGCACACAGACAGCCTCAAACAGGGAACCTCACACCTTCAATGCATTATCTGGGCTGACATGGCACCTACTGTTAACGTTCACTTGAGAATGTAACTTTAAAAAAGTTCTGGGATTTACATATGAAAGAACTGAAACCAACATACCTATTCTAAAAGATGAGGGATTTAACAAATAATCCAGGTCTTTTTCAATATATAATTTCAGTTACGTCACGCTGTAAACTTTGGCTATAAATTCTGTGTCTTACAATCTTATACTCCATAACCACCTGATGAAGGAGCAGCGCTCTGAAAGCTAGTGCTTCCAAATATACCTGTTGGACTATAACCTGGTGTTGTGTGATTTTTAACTTTGTACACCCCAGTCCAACACTAACACCTCCAAATCAAGAAAAAAACCCCAGATTGCAAGGGTAAACTGCACTTGCCTGGAATAGAACAAAGTAGAGATTTTGAATTTACCCTATAGGTATCAGTCAGAAGTACACCCCAGTCCAACACCAGCATCTCCAAATCAAGAAAAAACCCCAGATTGCAAGGGTAAACTGCACTTGCCTGGAATAGAACAAAGTAGAGATTTTGAATTTACCCTATAGGTATCAGTCAGAAACACTGCTCATTTGTTCACTTGTCAAACTTCCAATTTCTTCAAACAGTAAACACAATTTTTTTTCTAAATAATCTATTAATGTAATCTTGACTGAAGATAGTTGCATTGTTTCCTAATGTCTGCTGATACTTCAAAGCTCTTCACATAAAACAAAGTATCAAATGTTAATCAAAGATAAATGTCTCATCCATAGTATACAAAAGAGATGCAATGCTGAAAAACACAAGCAACCCTACTTTTTTAAAAAAAAACAATTTGAGAATAATAGGCATTATATACATAGATTTACATCATATAATTACCTTGAGAAATGCATTCTCTTCCAGTCATTGTTTATACATAGCAGTGGTCGCCCTGGTTACAGAAGTGACAACAATGCTGACATATTGTGGTTGCTTTTAGTGTGAAGTTTTATATTTCATCCACTCATTTATTTTGAAATATGCAGTGAGCTCTAACCCAAGGAATAACACATCAAATAGTACCCACTGCTAAGCCATTTGAACCCTGGTATGGAAATCAGCCAAGCACAACATGCAATCAGTAATTCAGGAAGACAGGTACATCACAGCACTGATAATGCAAAAGTCATCCTGCCAGATCTTCAGTTAATCTCTTGCAAGTCAACAGCATATCTGAATGTAATTTCCCAAACAGTAAGATGAAGATTCTCTATTATAAGGAATATTTATTGATAATAAATAGCTTTGTAAAATCTCTCTTCTGTTTTGGAAAAACTCTCACCACTGTGTTATTAAATCTTGATGTTAGTCTAAAAGTATAATTATATTTGTAAGGTAATCCACTATAAAATTAAGGCTAATTACATTTATTTTGTGAAAAGCTTAGTCAACTGCTAAATTTTAATCACTCAAATCTGTCAGGTATCATTAATTTTAGTTTGAAAATATTATTCATTCTGCTGCATTTTAAAAATAAGCTCCACGCGGTACAAAGGGTTTTTGATCTGTCTCACTCATTACCATAAATGTCTTGGTAGCATTGTGGTAATGTCACTGGACTAGTAACTCAGAAGTGCTGGAAAAACACAGCTGGTCAGGCAGCATCCGAGGAGCAGGAGAGTCGACGTTTCAAGTATGAGCTCTTTAAGAAAAGCTCATGCTCGAAACGTCGACTCTCCTGCTTTTCAGATGCTGCCTGACTGGCTGTGCTTTTCTAGCACTACACCTTTTGACTCTGATCTCCAGCATTTGTAGTCCTCACTTTCTCCTAGTAATTCAAAGGCCCAGGCTAATTATCTGGAGACACAAGGTCAAAACCCACCATAGCAGGCCTTTAATAATTTGAGAAAATTAACCACATACTGAGCACCATGGACAAGTTCAGAAATGGGGATTTTTGAAGAGTGTTCAATGCTATCTAGGACTCCTCAGATACTGAAACAGTCTGTGCCTGCATGCAGCAAGACTGGGATACATTCAGTCCAGGAGGAGAAAGTGAGGTCTGCAGATGCTGGAGATCAAAGTTGAAACTTTATTGCTGGAACAGCACAGCAGGTCAGGCAGCATCCAGGGAACAGGAGATTCGACGTTTCGGGCACAGGCCCTTCTTCAGGAATGAGCAGAGAGTGTTCAGCAGGAGAAGGTGGAAAATGAAGTGTTGTTCTTTGAACTTGCGTTAAGGAACACTGCAACAGATCTGGGACAGAAATGTTGGTGTAGGAACACAGTGGTGTGTTGAAGTGGAGGCAGTGGGAAACTCTGGGTCATGTTTTACAGACAGAGTGTAGGTGTTCAGCAAAGCGGTCATCAAATCTGTGTTTCATCTCCCCCGATATACAGGAGACCACATTCTGAGCAGTGAATGAAATAAATGAGTTGAGAGAAGTGCAGGTAAGCTGCTGCTTCACCTGGAAGGTGTGCCTGAGGCCTTGGATACTGAGGTTGGAGGAAGTAAATCGGCAAGTAAGTCACCTTGTGCAAGACCAACCCCTTCCCACAAACGTCACTTCAATATATTACCACCTTTCCTGAGCTGTTAACAGTTCTGATGAAGAATCGCCAGACTCGAAATATTATCTTGCTTTCAAAGAACACAGAACATTACAGCACAGTCCAGGCTCTCTGACCCTCAATGTTGTGCTGACCTGTGAAACCAGCCTGAAGCTGAACTAACCTGCATTGTTGCATTATCATCCATATGTTTATCCAATGGCCATTTAAAAAGACATTACCTTTTATCTTCTCCTGCTGTACACTCTCTGCTCATTCCTGAAGAAGGGCCTGTGCCCGAAACGTCGAATCTCCTGTTCCCTGGATGCTGCCTGACCTGCTGTGCTGTTCCAGCAATAAAGTTTCAACATACATTCAGTCCACCCAGATAAGTAGCACCAGGCATTGACGATCTCCAATAATAAATCTGACCATTTCCATTAACCATTCAATGATATGGCCATCACTGAAAGCCCCACTATCAACTATCCTGGGGTTACCATTGACCAGAAACTGGACTGAACCAGCTATACAAATACTGTGGTTACATGAGCAGGTAAGAGGTATGGATTTTGCAGCAAGAACCTTATGAAACCCCGATGTGTAAAAACTTACAAGGCATAATCGTTAATACAATGGCTGAGAGCACCTTCAACAACACTCAAAGTTCAACACATCTAGAGCTACCATCTTAAATATTTAACAATACACTCCATAATCTCAGCCATTGTAAAGGACAAGTCCAACAAATGAGTGGGAACATCACCTTTTGCAAGATCCCCTCCAATTTATACATTGTTTGTCATGGAACCGTTCTCCTGTTCCTTCAATGTCACAAAGTGAAGACCATGGAACTCCTTCCCTCACGTCACCGTGGGTAACCATATTACACAGACTGCAGCAACTCCAGAGATTGACTCAAAGGATAATCAGAGATGGGAAAGAAATGATGGTATTGCCAGAAATAGAAACATAGAGGAACAGAAAATGAGAACAAGAGTAGGCCATTCAGCCCTTTGAGCCTATTTCACCAGGGGTACAACTGGAGCTGATCACCCCACTCAGTTCCCTCTTTCCACTTTCTCCCTATATATTTTGAGACTCTTAGCCCTCAGAATTATTTACAACTCCTTCTTGAAAACATTCGCTATTTTGGTGCCAACTGCATTGTGCGGCAGAGAATTCCACTTGCTCACCACTTTCTGGATGAAGAAATTTCTCCTCATCTCAATCCTAAATAGCCTACCATGTATCCCTTGGTTCTGGATCCGGTCATCTTTCTTCCATTTAGCCTGTCCAGTCCGATGAGAATTTTACAGTTTTCTATGAAACCTCCCCTCATTCTAAACTCCAGTGAATATAATCATGACTGATCTAGTTTGTCTTGGAGAGAGACGCCCACATCACATGAGCCAATAAAATAAAAGCTAATTTTGCAACATTGCAATGTTCCTGATAGTTGGAACAATTAGCTTATGCAAGTCAGAAGTCACACAACACCAGGTTATAGTCCAACAGATTTATTTGAAATCTCAAGCTTTCGTCAGGTGAAGCAACAGAAGTACACAGGTACAGAATTTATAGGCAAAGAGATTGCAGAGAGGGCAGAAGGATCAAAAGATCATACAAATAGTGTGAATGGAGTGTTCTGCAGGTGATCAAAAGTGTCAGATGGCATGAGTTGAAGGTCAACAGCTGAATAATAAGTGAAGGGATGACCTCCAATCTGATTAAATGAGGCAGAGATAATTACAAAAAAAATAAAAGTAAGGTGGTGCTGGAGACAAACTAAATGACTGGACTAACATGATAAGGTATAAGAGTCACATGCCAAGGTAAGAAGTAATCCAAAACTGTTAATTTATTAAGGTAGAGAGATCATAACAATTTATTAAGGTGATGGTGTCAAAACAGGACAGTAAGGAAGATTTTACAGATTCAGAAGAGTATGGTGGGGTCACATATAACACAACATGAAATCAAGATCCCAGTTGAAGCCGTCTTCATGGGTACAGAATTTGGCTATCAGTTTCTGCTTGGCGATTCTGCCTTGTGTATCTTGAAGGCCACTTTAGAGGATGCTTACCTGAAGATTGGAGGCTGAATGTCCTTGATTGCTGAAGTATTCCCTGACTGGGAGGGAACATTCCTGTCTGGCCATTGTTGCGCAGTGTCCTAGCTTCTGCATGGTCTTGCTAATATAACATGCCTTGGGACATCCTTGCCCAAGATATACAACAATGGCTGAGTCACATGAGTATCTGGTGTGTACATGGTGGGTGGTGCTCCCACGTGTGATGATAGTATCCATGGCAATGATGTGACATACTTTGTGGAATTTGCCATGGCAGGGTTATGTGGCATTGTGGTTGATGTTGTCCTGAAGACTGGGCAGTTTGCTCTGAATGATTTGCTGTTGAACTATAACCTAGTGTCATGTGACTTCTGACTTTGTCCACCCCAGTCCAACATCGGTACCTCCATATCAGATTATGAAACACTGGGCAAAACTTATTTATTTGTTTTGTTAAGTATGGAGCTTCCATGCTAGATGGTGACACCAGGTGAGATAACGCCCTGGACTTTCTATCAATCAGCTTGTTACAGCTGAAGCCGAATGAGGTGAACATCTCACCCTATCACAAGTCTCGACACTGGTCGTCTTGGTAACCAGAAGCCAGTAGCTTCTGAGTCCTCAAGCACACCAGTTGAAGCCGACTCTGCAGGGGCTCCAACAGTAAGATGACAAGCTTTTTTTTTAATCCTTGTGATCGGGGGACAGAGGCAGGGAAGGATAGTTTGCAAAGGCCATCAACTTGCCTGCTATCTGTGCCTCCAAATGTCCCTGCACTTGGGTAACTTAACAATAACAATTCAGCAGTTAGGTTACCTTGCTTTCCAATTGGGAAACTAACCAGATTTCTGACACATGAGGGAAGCAAGTAATCAAGATGATGCTGAGGTGTGGCCCTTTGAGGTCACTGATCGACCACTTAAGGGTCTTATTTGCTGGGCAGTCAAGACTGCTCCTATTGGAACTTCTGCCTGGCACTTAATTGCAGAAAATCGAGGACTGCAGATACTGGAAATCAGAAAACAAGTCAGAGATTACTGATAAAAACTAAGCATATCTGGCAGCATCTGTGGAGAGAGAGGAAAGTTAACAGAACCTCAGTTCAGTTCACACCTGTTTTTCCAGCAATTTCTGATTTTGGTACTTATTTGCAGAGGTGGTGAAAAAAGCATTTGGCCGGGGAAGGGGGTGGAAGGGTGAGCTTCTCTCCAGAGAATTATTTCCTCTTCGAGACACTTATCTTAACACCTCCCAAAGAGGTGGGTTCAGTCTCGCTATCATGATAATAGTGAAGGAAAAATCCTGAAAAAGGTTATGTTCTATATGTTCTATTGGTGCGTTAGTTTTCATTGGTGGAGGGATTGAATTTCGGAACCATGAGATTATGCTGCTGTACAAAACTCTGGTGCGGTCACATTTGGAGTACTGCGTACAGTTCTGGTCACCGCATTATAGGAAGGCTGTGGAAGCTTTGGAAAGGATTCAGAGGAGATTTACTAGGATGTTGCCCGGTATAGAGGGAAGGGCTCATGAGGAAAGGCTGAGGGACTTGAGGCTGTTTTCATTAGAGAGAAGGTTGAAAGGTGACTTTATTGAGACATATAGATAATCAGAGGGTTAGATAGGGTGGACAGTGAGAGCCTTTTTCCTCTGATGGCGATGGCTAGTACGAGGGGACATAGCTTTAAATTGAGGGGTGATAGATATAGGACAGATGTCAGAAGTAGTTTCTTTACTCAAAGAGTAGTATGGGCTTAGAACGCACTGCCTGCAACAGTAGTCGATTCGCCAACTTTAAGGGCATTTAAATGATCATTGGATAGGCATATGGACAAGAATGGAATAGTGTACATTAGATGGGCTTCAGATTGGATCTACAGGTCAGTGCAACATCGAGGGCCGAAGGCCAGTACTGCGCTGTAATGTTCTATGTTCTACATTCTAAGATTTGAACTTGGGATTAAAAACATCATAAATTCAAGAAAACATTATGACATATATCAACATAAAAGAAATCTGATCTACAGCAAAATGTGATTGATTGTGAATATATTCTAATCTAAATTATAGAGATAGCCAACCCAGACATTTAGCTGGTGCTGTGGAGGATTTCCTGCGTGCTGTTGTTATGCATCAGACCAGCTCTCCTCAAAACATATCAAGGATACAGCCTGGACTCAGATTTTTCACTTATTTCAAAGTGACTGTAAGATGCTGGGTTCCAGATGTGATTCAATTTGTCAAATGACTGGGCTTTAAGAAAAACACATATTATTTTTACATCACAGTTAAAATACAAGCAAAACAAAAAAGAATTGGCAGAAGTATTTTAAAAGAATTAAAGTTAACAAAATAATATATTATTTAAAGACTACTCATTAACTGTTCCAAGGTAGCTGCATTCCATAAACACAAAAACAAATTTGGCAAAAAAGATTTTTCTCACTTGTGTTCTTCTCCAGTCCATAAGAAGGAACCCTGACAGAGAACTCAGGCTTTTGCAGCAGCAGAGAGAGAGCTGTACCCGGCAGCTTCAACTCTAAAGCCCAACGTCAACAAGTGAAAGCAAAAACTGAAACCATGGGTCTGTGTGAGCCTAACTCCACACACTCATGCTTTTTTTGTCGAACTAATAAAAAACCCAAAGCTATTAACTCTGCTTTCCATGGAGCAGACACTTTGTTAACAGGTTTACAATACTTCTCTTCAAGAGTATCAGCACTGACAAATCCTTCTTACAGATACCAAAATCTGCAAAGCCATGAATGCAGTTATGACATGAAACACAAGCACAATGCATCTCTTGTACTATTACTGTTAAAAACATATAATGAAATTTTAGATATGTTATGAATTTGATGATACATTGTTACTTTAACATCAGAAGATAACGTGTTTTTCTGGCGTTTTATTCATCCTGACCTCGGTCAATGACTGCTAACCAGAAGATCAAGCAAACAGAAGTCAAAATTCCTTTATATCTCAACCATCTGTATATCTTTGTCATCATATGGTGCTGAGGACTGTCTGCTGGGGATAAGGAGTGTCAGAAAAAAAGATGCAGTCAGTTTTCAGCATGTCCCGAAAGCCAGATCTCTTGGCCACCACCTACCCGCTTTCCAATGCCAGGTCACAGGAGTGAAAAGCACCTTTGAACAAGGGTCACCCAACCACTCACCCACCACTACTGCCCACGGGAGGCGACAAGGTCACTAACAAGGTTTGCTCTCTGGTCAACCTGAAAAGACAGGATGAGGCCCTGTACTGAGCCTCGATTCCAAATACTGTTCATGAGCTTTCCCATCTTGGATTTTTCCACGACTTTCAAACTCACCATTGGGGGAGTCTATATGTTTGCACTGGGGGATTAATAAATTAAGCACATTGTGTGTTACTAAACTCTGATCTTCTCCATGTGTCTTCAAGATGCAAATTTCTGTCACCACTTTACTTCCATCTTGAAACTCTACTGAGAGCCAGCTAAGACTTACTTGGCAATCAAGTTTAGCTATCAATTGTGAATGGGATATGATTAGATTACTTACAGCGTGGAAATAGGCCCTCCGGCCCAACAAGTCCACACCGACCCTCCGAAGAGCAACCCACCCAGACCCATTTCCCTACATTTACCCCTTCACCTAACACTACGGGCAATTTAGCATGGCCAATTCACCTAACCTGCACATTTTTGGACTGTGGGAGGAAACTCACGCAGACATGGGGAGAATGTGCAAACTCCACACAGACAGTTGCCTAAGGCGGGAATTGAACCCAGGTCTCTGGCGCTGTGAGGCAGCAGTAGCTAACTACTGTGCCACCATGCCGTGATGATGCTGTGGCTTTAAGAGGTTATTTTATCCTTTATATTTTGAATAGAGGTTTTAAGGCAGAGGTATGGAGTAGTCTACCAGATCCACAATGGTAAACAGCTTGTGAGGACTTGGTGTTTTTAAAAAATTGGAACAATCGAAATAGCCTGAGTAGGTGTGGTCAAACTCTCACAGAACCAGGATCTTTAGTTTTCAGTAGTTGCTGCTGGGGTCTTGAATAAGTCGAAGCTATTCTTTCCCTCTCTCGATTACATCCAAAAGCTGAGGGTTCACTGCCTGCGATGGGAGTTGCCTATGAGACAACCTGTGTTCTGAATTTGCCCTTTGTCAAAGGTGTATTTATGGGATGTTACTATATTGGAATAGGTAATTAGTAATCATTATTGTGTCTATTATTCAGTTAAGTTTTCCAATAGAGTTAAGTTATTCTAATTCCTTCTTTCTTTCATTGTAATTTAACTACAGTGGATGAATAAAAAGTGTGTTTTGCTTTAAATCTAGTAGTTTCACCAATCAAATTGCACCTGGAATGCAACACCCTACATTTACTTTAAAATAAGAAAAAGTTAGGGTCTCAAGGGGGTTTGATCTCATCCAAAACAGATATGAGCTGAAGTGCTTAATTTGTCATTAGAATGCAGAAACAGATTGCTAAATCTCAGCAAAACCAATAGAAATGGCATTACTTGTCATTATTTGACTGGATTGTTCATTATGTGTAGATTGATGTAACACTTTTCATCGAATCTTTTTTTTATACAGAATCCCTACAGTGTGGAAACAGGCCCTTTGGCCCAACAAGTCCACACCGACCCTCTGAAGAGTAAGCCACCCAGACCCATTTCCCTATCCAATTACTCTACATTTACCCTGACTAATGTATCTAACCTACACATCCCTAAACACTATGGGCAATTTAGCATGGGCAATTGAGCATGGCCAATTCACCTAACCTGCAAATCTTTGGATGGTGGCAGGAAACCAGAGCACCCAGAGGAAATCCATGCAGACATGTGGAGAATGTGCAAACTCCACACAGACAGTTGCCTGAGGCTGGAATCAAACCCGGGCTCCTGGTGCTGTGAGGCAACAGTACTCATCACTGAGCCACTATACCTAATATTTGTTTAAAACTAATGCAAAATAATGTCATGCATGCATTTAGAAGCTTCACTCCATAAAAATCAACTATAAAACATGCTGAACATGACTTTTTTCATTGCAATACTTACCAACTTAAGAATTGTTCCGACTGGATGCTTTTTTGATTCATGTGCTAAATTATCAAACAAAGATGTTGGAGAACATTTTTTGAAAAGTTAACTGCATTAAAGTTTTGACTCTGGGAACAAGTTGTAGTGGGGCTTCATTTCATTTTTGGTATAAAGAGTTGATAAAAATTGTCACAATAAACAACATTCTCCAATCAAAGTCTTTGGCAATAGATTTGAGAGAGGGTTGAGGAGAAATGTTTTCCACTCAGAGCTTGAGAAACAAGGAACGCTTTACCAAAACAAAAAGGATGACAAAACTGATCTTTTATAAGGGAATTCATTTTAGGAAGAACTTACATGGTTACATATCGGAAACATATGTAATAGCTTGAGGACAAAGCACAACTTATCCTTCAAAGACCCAACACAAACACAATGGACTAATACCTCTTAAGCGCTGTAAGTTTCTATGATTGCATGATTACAAAAGTAATCACTGGTTCATACTTAAGTTTATACACAAT
Source organism: Chiloscyllium plagiosum (assembly GCF_004010195.1). Lineage (NCBI taxonomy): Eukaryota > Metazoa > Chordata > Chondrichthyes > Orectolobiformes > Hemiscylliidae > Chiloscyllium > Chiloscyllium plagiosum. Next base: position 48,177,541 of record NC_057727.1, read on the forward strand.
TACTGTGCTGTGATTTCAATCAAGTGAAGTGGGAAACACATTGAAAAAGCAGGAACTTTAAAATTACTGACAGCATGTGCCATGTTCAAAGGGAATGTGTTTAAATTGCAGTTTTTGATGGAGGTACTTACTTTTGACTAAATATGTTGTACTAACAAAAGGATATGGCTGTTACTTTTATTTCAAACTGTCAAATCATTGTATTTATCCTACCATTTTAATGTTAGTCCACCAACAGTATTCAAAATAAAACTTTGAGTTTTAAATAACAAAATCTTCGAGTACAAATAAAAACTTATGTTCTGAAATGCTACTAAAGTTGATCAGCTGTCAGTGAAACACGGAGAAAGTGAAAACTACAGATGCTGGAGATCAGAGTCAAAAAGTGTGGTGCTGGAAAAGCACAGCCAGTCAGGTAGCATCTGAGTAGCAGGAGAGTCAATGTTTCGAACATAAGCTCTTCATCGGGAAATGTCAGTGAAATATGCCAAGTAATGTGCCATTTTACTTGCTTTTTTGCTATAGATGCCCTCTATTTTGCTGGTATGAAATTGTACCAATGGAGGGGCCAGTAAATTTAAACCATTTTTCTACATCTAATTAAGAAAAATAAACCACCATTGTAAACAAGTGTCAAATGATAAACAGCTTGTGGCACCAAACATGTTCTCTGAAATAAACCTGTGCTGAGAAGCCAATTTCCTTTGTTTTACTTATTATCATTACTTCTAAATAAATAAATAAATACAGACAGATCTACAGAAAGAATAGTTCTTCCCTGTGGGAACACAATGATTTTCAGAATTCAGCAGCTCTGGGCTTTGATGCTTCCAGTATTAACTTTTCCATCTCTGGCTAACAGCCTAATAAAATTCATTTCTATCTTACAGGTGGCTAGGTCTTGTAATTCTGCCATGGGGTTAATCAAATGTAGCTCTACAAAGATTACAACCTCGCCTTATGACCATAGCCCTGGGACAGGCTAAATTGAAGTGATTTAGAATGGACAAGTGCATGGATATATCTTAGTCACAGCAGACTGACGAAAGCAAAAGCAGGAACTGTAGAGAACTGAAAAGTTAAAATGTTTTTGCCACATTCAATTCTTATAAATTCTACGTAAATACAACATCTGCAGCACCCAAATTTGTGAATAGGGTTCAACTGAGCAGCACTTCAAACAAGGTCAAAAAATCCTGCAACTCTTTCATTTTTGTGCCCTGTGCCTAATACATTATGATCAAAAACTTTAAAGCATAACTCACTTTTGAAACCAGCAGCTGGGAAATCAAATGGACAGTTTGTGACAAGGATGGGCTCTACTCCACAGTGTGCCGCAGAATATGGGTCCGTGCTTGTGTCTGTGCTCTACAAAGTTAGCACACTGGAGATAGTATGGTGTTTGTGTTAGTAAGCATAAGGTTCCCTGAAAGAGCTAAGTCAAGGCATGCTGTGTGAATCTATATTCTTGAACCAGTACAAAAGCAGCACTAGCAAAGACCTGGAAGCAGGTCACATCTTATGTGCCTGATTGGGAATCACCAAGCAGCATGATAACTAATGAAGGAGGAATTAAATTACAAAGATATATACGTGTTAAGCGGTGTCTGAAGCCTTGCTGATTGTGGTATTAATAAAAGTTCACGACCTTTGGTCGGTTATTTGCCATGATAAATATAGACCAGTTTAACTAGTTCTTATTTTCTTCTGAGTGGATTACAAGAGCATTTATGACCAGTTTACTCTTTATGTTAACTGTAGCCTCTCATTTGTCAAAACCTTTATAAGTCCTGTGATTTACTGCATTTTTAATTCTCATCCCAATCTATCGTTTGAAATATATCGTTTAATCTGCAAATATAAATGACTTTTCCCATTTGACATGGAGGCCAAGGTTTTTGTGTTTTAAAATTGGCAAGACCTGAATGTTAAAACCTCTGGGTTCAGCTGTGCTGCCTCCACAGTGAGTATCCACTAACACAAATTGTTGGGCTCACAGATGAAGAGTTGTCTCTTTGGAAAAGTAGCTCTCAATCTGCACATTCCAGGCATCATATATATTTAAATGGGAATACTAAAACCTGAACACAGTAACATTGAGACCATACTTTCTGTTTTCAGTTTTACACTATCCATGACTGATTGCCCAAGAAGTGGGTATTCACAGGCCTGCAGTAATCCCAATCTCAGGTGATTTGTTTTGTAACTTACACTCTAAAGTCAGGATTATGAAGTGCCGACCTCTGAGATCTTGTGAGTGTAAGGATGTAATCAAGAACCAATTTATGGACAAATGTGGATTTATATTCAGATCTATTACTCTGTGATTCAGAGTTTTTTTGCTGATCCAGTATGGAACAATGAGCAGCAACACTCCACCATCAGCCTGGTCCATCGTATTCCTTTTGCTACAGTGTAGATGGTGTCCTGTTCTTGTTGTTCATTTTTAAATGTATATTTTGCCAGTCTGTGGCCGGTTCAATCTTCTTTTTCCTTTTGATGGTGCTCAATTAACTGCCACTCTGGCAGAGCAAATGTTAGTCTCATTCATATTTCCACTGGGATGCTATCTATGTGTTTTGACCATCTCTCTTTCATTGGTGATGTTGTCTCTCCAAATGATGCCCAAGACCCTTCTAAATTATAGAGGTGCCGTGTTGGACTGGGGTGGACAAGGTCAGAGTCGCACGACACCAGGTTATAGTCCAACAGGTTTATTTGAAATCACAAGCTTTCAGAGCACTGCCCCTTCGTCAGATGATGACAAGAAATGTTAGGCAGTTCTAACTTTTCATAACTCATTCATTACTCCACACTTAATTTCTTGCTCTTGCTGAAGCTGAAACTCAAAAATATTTGGTGCTATAAATGGATGAATAAAGAAGATAGTTTCATTTTTTCCACTAAACCATTAATTTTAAGCATGGTAAAACACTTCAATTTAATTTTGTACAGGGGTCTGGCAGTAACACTAAGCATAGTACAGTTGACAATGATTTGCAGACTTAGAGAATCATCTACAGAAAGACTGGGAAAGCAATGACATTGCATATCAATTCATGTCTATTTATGACATGGGGGTCTGTTGGGGAATTTTGTCGCATATAACCCTTGTGAAAAGAATTAGTTTTCTCAGAAAAAAAGAGAAACATTGTATTTAAATCACATTTTTAAAACTATTAACTCACCTTTAAACATGACTTTTGCAGAAAAGTGAGGAAAGTGACACATCCAAAATAGCTTTCTCCAAGTCTCACCACTTGTGATAGAACCACTCAGCTTGCTTCCATTTAGCACATTATGAAGTTGAGAATAGAGATGCTTGTTCATCTTGCCTCAAACTGACTAATGTTTGATTGTTCAGCAAATTTAACATAAAATCATTTAGTTTTAACAAAATGATTCTGGCAACAACATTAAAGGGCAGGTATATGCAAAGTGAAGCGAATCCATGGCCCCCATTCTTTTAATTGAGAATGATGAATATTAGGTGATAAACAACCAGTTACACATGGTCTAGCACTATAACGGATAGCATAAGTCACTTCCTCCCAAACTTTGTCTTTACACCATTCAAGCTTCCCAACAACGTAGATGTAAGATTATAATTGCATCAAGTATCATATAAAAATCAAGGCTATTACACTTAGGTGCATTGTAAAGCATACTTTTGAATAAGTTCATCACGTTTTTGTTTCCTATGTCCTAGTCTCTTATGCATTGTACATCATCATAATTGAAATGCTAAGTTGTGAGATTATCATTCATTCTTAGAAAAATTAGGGTATAGATTTTGGAGCTAAAATATGGAAGACTGACAGGAGAGAATTGCTGATTGCTAATTATTGAGAAGCTCAGCTCAATCAAATAAGAATCCAAGGTTGCAAACCTTCTAGTTTTTCCCCAAATAGTGGCAGGTCAGAAGAGTGGAATTGAGGGTTAAGAAGCAGAGCCTGTTGCTTTAGTCTTTCTAGTGTTTTGTTTCTGCATATTGAGGTAGATGTTGGGCAGGTCATGTGACAAATCAGATGGTGAAGGAGTTGAAAGATGTTGTGGTGAAGTATAGCGTATAGAGAACTAAAATGCTTCCCACAATATATTCAAAGAATGCATGTCATTTGTAATTATTGGCTATATTATTTTGCACTTCCACTGCACTGAAAGACTGATTGGCACCTGAATGCCAAGTTCAATTCAGATGGAAACATTACTCTCAAATCTTTCTAGTGTTATGCAGTTACAAATAGGTGAACCTCAATGTAATGATCTAATCTAGTTGTCAAAACTGGAACTTATAAATGAAAGTTGTGGCAAGACAGTACCTAGGGACACTCTGGGACCCATCTTCTCCTAATTAACTGACTAAATTTCTCAGCTGTCACAATCCACATGGATCCAAGTGAAAACTACATGGTGTGGTCTCTTATGAATATTTATTTTACAGCATATGATGCTCTGAGCTTTTAGCCCCTTGGTACCGTTAAAACATTTTGTTGTTTCAACGGGGCTTAGCTTGAGTCCTCAGCAGGATTAATATTCATAGGGAAATTAAGTCAGACCCACCTCTGTTTTTGATAATTCACTGTTGTAGAAAAGTCTTCAGAGACATCTATTGATTTTGCATTAATTACTTACAAGGACTTATTGAAAAAAGATTACTTACAACTTTTTCATTATACTCCTTCCATTGCACACTTAAATATCTACAAAATACTTGATTAAAGGATTTGGAGAGAGTAACCACGATATAGCAATGGTTACTAAACTCTTAAATTTCATTTTGTCACCTTGTCACGTGAAGGAGTGACGAGAATGTTTTCAAACTTATTGTTGTTCAGAAAAATGTTACAATACGGCTAATTCGATTGTGTTTTTTTTAATGTTACCAGGATGAAATCTTTTGCAAAGACTATTTTTATTAATCAATACCACATTAAATATATCTTCAGCATTTCCCATTGTAACATTCTCATAACATGCTAAGTCATTTCTTAACCTACATATTTTGATGATAATAGATGGCAGTTTTCCAATCAAAAACCAACAGGGTAAAAGATATATTTTAATGTTATATTTGTTCCTACTTGCAGTGTCATTTAAAACAGCATATAGAAAATGGCTGGCAGTGATTATATATTAACATTCTGATGTCACCTGATTATTTGCTTTATCTGGTTAGTACCATGATTTAAATAGTACTAATTAACCATCTCAAAATGTAACAACTGCATTCATTCCCTTGGAAATTATCTGGTTTCCTTTTATTATAGATTCACTTCTTTTAAAGAGCAGAAATAGAATAGGTGCTATGATGTATGGACTGATGAGAATTAAAGAACAAATATTAAAATATTGAAATCCCCATGGACTTCTGAGCTTATACTGGCTGACCATTAGTGAAAGACTAACATTTATTATTGTTTAAGATAATGATTGTGCATATTGTCCATAGGGAGTATTGTTCTGACCAAATGACACAACCGAGCCAAAGGTCTGTCAGTTTGAGGTTTGAAGTGTTCGCAAACTGACATTGATCAGACAAGGATAAAGAAATAGAATTAAATATTCATTTCTAAAATCAAAATATTGAGGAAAAGAAAGTTAATATAAAGGGGAATATATATTGTATTTGCATCTTTAAAAAGTGGGAAGGAACAGCAATATTCTTTTATAGAAAATGCTTCCCTGCTCCAAACACTTAACATTATAAGCGCATTTAAGGCTGATATAGACAGGCTTTTCTTTAATTGGTAAGGGAATTGAGAGTTATGGCGAAAATGCAGAAAAGTGGAGTTAAGGATTATCATATCCACAATGATCTCATTTGAATAGTAGCAGACTTGAGCTGAATAGCCGATGTCTGCTTCTATGTCTCATGGTTTTGTTGGCTTTTGTAAGAATGCCAAAGTAAAGGGAAACAACTTTTAAAAACAAAATTAATGAGTAGAGTGCTGATTGGACTGATTAAGGATGTGACTGTTTAGTAAGAGATAGCATGGCTTTGTGCAAAATAAATCATGTCTGACTAACTCGATTAAGTTTTTTGAAGAGGCAATAAAGAGGACTGATGAAGGCAAAGCTGTAGATATTGTCTATATGGACTTTAGCAAAACATTTGACAAGGTTCTGCATGGTGGACTGGCTAGTAATGGGACTCAGGGACAGCTAGCTCATTGGATGCAAAATTGTCTTGAAGGCAACAGACAGAGATGTTGGTAGAGGGTTTCTTTTCAAACAGACGTCTGTGATCAGTGATGTGCCACAAAGATCAGTGGAGGGTCCACTGCTTTTTGTCATTTATATAAATGATTTGGATGAGAATATAGGAGGTATGGTTCCTAGGTTTGTAGATGACACCAAAATAGGTGGTGCAGTGGACAACGAAGAAGATTATGTCAGAGTACAACAGGACCTTGATCAGATGGGTCGATAGGCCAAGGGAGATGGAGTTTAGTTAGATGGAGTTTAGTTAGATAAATGTAAGGTGTTGCAACAGTGCTAACCACTGTGCCACCGTGCCGCCCACAAAATGTTTCCCCTCTTACCGTAAACCTATGCTCTCTAGTTAGATAAATGTAAGGTGTTGCATTTTGGTAAGACAAACCAGTGCAGGACTTATACAGTTAATGGTAGAGGTCTGGGGAGTGTTGTTGAACAAAGGGATCTAGGGGTGTAGGCGCACAGTTCCTTGAAAATTGAGTCACAGGTAGACAGGGTGGTGAGGGCATTTGGCACACTTGCTTTCATTGGTCAGTGCATTGAGTATAGGAGTTGGGATGTTGTGGCTGTACAGGACTTTGGTGAGGCCACTTGTGGAATACTGCATGCAATTCTGTTTGCCCTTCTATAGGAATGATATTTTTAAACTTCAGAAGGTGCAAGAAAGATTTACAGTAATGTTGCTGGGACTGAAGGATTGGAGTTGTGCAGAGAGGTTGTATAGACTGGGGCCTTTTTCCCTGCAGCATCGGAGGCTGAGAGGTTGTAAACCTTGTAAAGTTTTAGAAAATCATGAGAATAGGCTGAATAGGGTGAATGGATATGGTGAATTGCCAAAGTCTTTTTATCTCAGGTACAGGAGTCCCAAACTAGAGAGCATAGGTTTACGGTAAGAGGGGAAACATTTTAAAAAGGACCTGAGGGGTAACTTTTTCATGCAGAGGGTGTTGCATGGATGGATGGAGCTGACAGACGAAGTGGTGGAAGGGGTACAATTACAACATTTAAAAGGCATCTGAATGGGTATATGAATAGGAAAGATTTACAAGGATATGGGCAAAGTGCTGGCAAATGGGACTTGGTCAGATTGGGATGTCTGGTTAGCGTGGATGAGTTAGACTAAAAGGTCATTTTTCATGCTGTATGACTCTATAGTCAGCAAGGGGACTCTGATAGAGGCATTGCCGGGAAGAATACACCAGTTAAAGATGACTGCCCATTAACTGCAAAGCTTTGTTTAAACTTAAACCACACTATTAAATCTAAAAGGGCACAACCTGCAAGTTCAAAATCTTCAACATGTGCTTTTTTTCAGCAATGTTCAAGGTGTATAAGAATATTCACAAACAGATCAATGTCACTCAGTTCAGAAAAGAAAATCTTAAATGACAATAATTTATCACAGATGTAACTCACACAAGCCACGTTATGTGTATTGATGTAGTATTTGGATTAAAACTAGAGTCTTATTCCCAATGGAACAATAGTCTGTTGCTGTCATCCTTTGCAGCTCTCAACTGACATTACTGTTGTTACCTGGAGCAATCAGTTTCCCATTAGGCCTCTTCAAGAAACTAAAATAAGGTAATCTCCTTGATACTTATAAAGAAGTCCATCTTCCTTAACCAGTTATTTAGAAAGGCAGCAATAGTTATACTGCACTTTTTCTACACCTGAAATAAGCACATCTTCATTGCTATGCTTACTTGTCTAGTTATTACAGTGTTATTTTATTAATATGGACAGATGAATTAGGAGCCACAGAAGCCTGCTCTGCCACTTGATAGGATTGTGACTGATTGTAGTCTCAACTCTGTTTTTCTGTTTAACTCTTATAACTCTTTGACTCCAATGTTAATAAAGAATCTGACTCAGCCTTGAAAATACTCAATTACCCTGCCTCCACCAATCTTTGGAGAAGACAATGATGAAGAGAAATGAACCTCAGAAAGAAAATTTCCTCGACTCCATCTTAAATGTGGACCCTTCATTTTTAATGAGTGTCCCCCAGTTCTCATCTCTCCCACAAGGGGAAGTAACCTCTCAGTAGACACCTTGTGAAGTCCCCTCAAGATATTATATTTTTCAATCACAAACTTTGAAATGTTCTTGCTGATTTATGTTTTAAATCCTGTGTATTTTAATTTAAGGGCCATTAGCCATCCGTCTACAGACCGGTTTTAGCCATATAACATTCACATACTTAACACTCTACAGGTAATAATAATGGGGAAGATTGCACACGCATGCCTTTTGCATTCAGGCCAATCATGAGGCAACATATCAGTTTGGCGTTGGTTGAACTAAACTACTCACTCTTGTTTCAGATTGGCAATGGCACACGACAAGATCAATTTATGTGTTTGCTCATTACAACTGTTGGAATTTTATAAGACTGTAAGAAATAGGAACAGGAATAGACTTTAGGCTCTATGTTCTGCGATTCAATAAGATCATGGCTGATCTGACATTTGTCATGCCCACTTTACTGTCTTTTCCCTGCAATCCTTCATTCCCCAACTGATCAAGAATCTATTTCAGACTTAAATGTACTGAAGGTCTCTGCCCCTTTGGTTTGATTTAGTGTCGTCACATGTACCCAAGTACAGTGAAAAACCTTGTTTTGTGAGGAGCACAGGCAGAAACAAGGACACACAGAACATAGGGTGCTTAGACAGAGCAACACATCCAGGTTACAACTGCACAGGAGGTGCGCAAAGGCAAGCAAGATCAACATTATTTGAGAATCCATTCAGCATCTAATAAAAGCAGGGAAGAAGCAGTTCTTGAACCTATTGGTATGTGTGCTCAAGCTTTGTATCTTCTGCCTGATGGAAGGGGTTGGAAGAGAGAATTACTGATGTGGGAGGGGGCTTTGATGATGTTGGCAGCCTTTCTACGGCAATGAGAAGTGTAAATGAAGTCCGTGAATGGAGGGTTGGCTTCTGTGATGGTCTGGGCTGTGCACACAACCTTCTGTAGTTTCTTATGGACCTGGGCACACCAGGCCATTATGTACCTGGATAGTATGCTTTCTATGGCGCACCTGTAAAAGTTGGCAAGTGTCTGTATGGACATGTCAAATTTCCTAAGCCAGCTAAGGAAAAAGTGTTGCTGTGCCTTCTTGACCATTGCATCTACATGGGAAGTCCAGGACAGATTGCCGGCTAATGTCATTCTTAGGAAGTTGATGCTCTCAACCCTCTCCACATCAGCTCCATTAACTTCCTAAAGTCAATGATCAATTCTTTTGCTATGTTGACATTGCGAGAGAGGTTGTTGTCACTGCACCATGACATTAAGCCCTCTATCTCCTCCATGGATTTTGGCTCATCGTTGTTGAAGAAGAAGGGCTCATGCCCGAAACGTCGATTCTCCTGCTCTTTGGATGCTGCCTGACCTGCTGCGCTTTTCCAGCAACACATTTTCAGTTGTTAATATTCATCCGAGTATGGTTGTGTCATCAGCAAACTTGTAGATGGTGTTCATTCAGAATTTGGCTACACAGTCATGGGTGTACAGTGAGTACTGTAGGGGATATCCTTGGGGAGTTCCAGTGTTGAGGGTTATCGTGGAGGAGGTGCTGTTGTTTATCTTCACTGATTACTGTTTGTGGGTCAGTAAGCTGAGGATCCAGTTGCAAATAGCAGAGCTGAGACCATTGTCTTGGAGTTTTGAGATTACCCTGGATCTTGAAGGTGGATCTGTAGTTGATGAATAAGAGTCTGATGTACAAGTCCTTGTTATTCAGATGTTCCAGGGATGAGTGTAGAAAAAAGGAAATGGCGTCTGCTGTGGACCTGTTACATCAGTAGGTAAATTTCAGGGGATTGAGGCAGGCGAGAGTTGACGTGGACCATGAGCAGCCTCTCAAAGCACTTCATGATTATGGAGGTCAGAGCCACTGGTAGTCATTAAGGCACATTGGATGTGTTTTCCTTGGTACTGGGATGATGGTGAGTAGGGACCTTGGCTTGTATAGAAGGGAGTGTTTGAAGATGTCAGTGAATACCTCTGCACAGGATCTAAATACATGGCTGGGGACTCCGCCTTGTCCCATTGCTTTCCTTGGGTTGATTCTCAGGAATACACAGCTCCTTGTGGCAAGGAGTTAAAGACTCAACTTAGAGAAGAAATACCTGCTTATCTCAGCTTTAAATTGGTACTCTTTATTCTGATACTATGCTCTCTGGTCCGAGACTCTCCCAAGAGGGGAATCATCCTCTCAACATTAATTGTGTCAAGCCCCTTAAGAATCCTATATGTGCCAGTTGGATCACCAAAACTCCAGTGTGTAGAGTTTCAATCTGTATAGCCTTTGATCATAAGACAATCCCTCTGTACCAGGGATCAACCTAGAGAACCTTCTTTGAACTGCCTCCAGTGAAATGATATCTTTCCTTAAATAAGGTGACCAAAACTGCACATAGTACTGCAGATGTGCTCTCACCCAGCACCTTGTACAGTCGCACTAAGACTTCCCTATTCTGACACACCACCCTCCTTGAAATAAGCGCCAACATTCCATTTGCCTTCCTGATTATCTGCCTCACCTCTGCTAGCTTTCTGTGCTTTGTGCATAAGTACCTCCAAGTCCCTTCGTGTTGCAACTTCCCACAGATTTTCTCTATTGAAATAATCCTGTCCTTTTGTTCTCTCTCTTCCAAAATGAACAACTTCAAATTTCCCACATGATACTCCACTTGTTAATGGTTTTGCGCACTTGACCTATCAACATCTTTCAGTTAAGCTGTTGATATCCCTCTCACAACTTGCCTCTCCACCTATTTTTGTGTCATTGACAAATCTGGCCGTAGTACATTAGTTTTCTTTGTCCAAATCGTTAATATATTTTGTAAACAGTTGTGGTTCCAGCACTGATTCCTGTTTAACCCCAATGTTTACAACAGTTGACATCTCTCTGGAACTGGGGACTACAAAAAGAATGATGGCAAGGATTGGATGATGCCTCTAGAAACGCCTTGTAACATCAGCGTAGTGTGATGAGCGACATTCTGACACCATCCATCACACTGCTTCACTTCAGTTATTGACATTCATTTTTTCATTTGCTCTTATATTTTAGCCAAAGCTTTTGGTTTTCCAGAAGAGATTATTCAAACTTGCTCATATTTCTAAGTAGTGAACTGAAGGAATGAACAGAAGACACTTCAAATTATTTAAGCTATTGGTCTTTTTTGAAGCTTAGATATGATCCAGCGAATCAGCAGAATGCAGTAGAGTAGCATCATACAAATCCAATGCTCAGACTTCCACTGCCTTAATCAAATATAAGTATTAGCATAACCAAATGTTTGCTGCACTTTGATTCTTTTTAATTGACAGTTCATGCAGTGAGAAATATTTTTTAACTATTTTGCTGAACCGTAATTTAAATTATACCCTGAACTCTTCCAGAATTTTTTCTTCTCTTATTCAGTCATTAGTTATCGCCCAGAAATATGAAGCAGAGTCAAATGAACGTAGTTCTTGCTGGAATGATAGGACTATTAGCAGGAACCTGAGTACTTTATTGATGTACCTTGTTTGTTGTTTTCCAGATTAATACAATTATCAGCCCACTTCCAGGTTTCCTGACCAATCAGGTACAGCAGTTGGGATGAAGCACCTAAAGCAGCAATAAAAGGATCACTTGACAAACTGACTCTGTGATATGGTACACACTGTCACGTACACTCCTGACATTGAGGCCACAGTGATAGCAATCACTGACAGCTCCCACGCCTGCAGCAACCCACATCCTTCCACGCTCTACCATCTCCCTCTCTCGTGCGCTGAGGGCGCTCCCCCCTTCACCGTCACTATCCCCTCTGCAATGCAGGCTACTGCCTCCAATCCACAGTGTTGAGTTCCCCACTTCCCGAAGACAAGTGTCCCCTAATAACCCCACATGGCTTTCACTGAGCTGATCATCAGACCTGACTATCGCTCACTTCTTGATAGATCTGGACAGATATCCCTGGCTGATGAGCGACCAGACACTGACTGATCTCTGTGCAGCACCCTTATTGATGCTTAGCAAAGTGCCAGACTACTTGCATTGGACCTGCAGGACTAACCAGGGGCCAATCTTCAGACTGAAATGTCAGAGCCCTGACAACTCCAAGTGGATAACTGACCTTACCCTAGCCCCTGGATTGTGAAGAGATAATGCCCTTGACTGATAGCAGCACCTCGTGACCTGACTGAAGTCTACGCCCTTAGACCTGGAGATATGGCCTTCTGGTTAATCCACATGCTCTATGCTCACCATGCATGCTGTAGGTGTAAGACTGACATAGCACAGTGCCATTTAGCAACATGTCCCAGCCCAGGACTGCTGACAACCAGGACCACCTACCTGGTTTCATTTGTGTTTATGTTTAACAGCATGGCAGACATACGTCCTTTAAGTCTTTAAAGTAAAGATAATGAGGCAAAGCGCCGAAATACTAGGCAAGGCAGGGTAGGAATGCTGAGAACACTGAAGTAAGCATGTATCTTCAAGATGCAGCACGGCCCAATTCATGAGATGCATGTACACTCTGCACACACAGCATCCTTGGAACATCATTGCAATCAAGTGTGCCAGCACTCTGCAAACTACAGCACTAAAGTGCAGAACCACACTATCAGTGGATTGGAGCTGGGCATAATGATGCGGTGTGGCTGAAACATGTTTCACAGCAAGGTCTGTGGACAAGGGATGCCTACATGGAATGTATCCTGTGATGTTGGTGCCAGATGTCCAAAATGGAAGTCTGGAAAAACCCAAGGGCGGTTGGAGTTGCTTGTGTCTTATTTTTAAATGGTAGATGGATGAATGGAAAACTGCATAGTCATGTGGTGGGATTAAGGAACAAAGAGGCAACTAATGATTGATAATTCATGCCAACAGGCATCTTAACACTCTCAAGCGACAATCTTGAGTTGCTATTCAACACTTGCTTGAAAAAAATGGGACTTAATGGTCCTAACATCCAGAATCCCTAATTGGATATATCACCCAATTTTCTCACAGTGACCGATGTCCTTCATAGACTGGGCAGATTCCACTCATAACTACCAGAAAAAAATTATGTGGAGGTGCTGGCGTTGGACTGGGTTGGACAAAAGTCAGAAATCACATGACACGAGGTTCACTTCCCCTGACGAAGGAGCAGCGCTCCGAAAGCTTGTGATTTCAAATAAACCTCTTGGACTATAACCTGGTGTTGTGTGACTTCTGACTTTATTATAAAGATGATTGTGGAGACTGGAGGACAAACACATCAATCTCAGGACAATGTTGTAGGAGTTTCGTCAAGGAGCTTCTGAAGGTCAGCTATCTTCAGCTGCTTCATCAATTACCTTCCTGCCACGTAAGGGTCAGAAATGGCAATATTTGCTGATGACTAAAATAGTGTAGCACAGTGGTAAGCACTGCTGCCTCACAACACCAGGGTCCTGAGTTTGATTCCAGCCTAACACTACTGTCTGTGTTGAGTTTGCATGTTCTCTGTGTGTCTGTGTGAGTTTCCACTGACAGTCCAAAGATGTGCAGATGGGCCTACCATAGTAAAAGTTCCATGCAGGGTTACAGGAATGGGAGGTGTTCTGGATGGGATGCTATTTGGAGAGTCAGTGTATATTCAATGGACTGAATTACCATTTTCTGCACTGTTCAAATTCTATGATTTTTAAACTATTCAGCCATGGAAGCAGCCTGTGTGTGCATGCAGCAAGACTCAGACAGCATTCAGATTTGGACTGATAGGTTACCAGTGTCATTTGCATCAGACGAGTGCCAGTTAGACATTGACCATTTCCAATAGGATAAATCCTGAACATCTTAAGGTCAGAAGTGGCAATGTTTGCTAATGACTGCAATATGGTGGCACAGTGGTCATTCAAAGGCATTGCAGAGGAACCTCGATTATCTGGCATTTGATTAACCAAATATCGGATTATCGGGAAGATCGCAAAGTCCCGATGCTCGGCTAAACTATGTTATCCGGTATCCGATTATCCGAAATTCGATTAACCGAATGAAATACTCCCTGCCTGAGTCCTTCAGATAATCGAGATTTCTCTGTACTGCTATTGAATTCCCCAATAGCAATATCCTTTGGTTTAATAGTGACCAAAAACTGAACTGGACAGTGACAAACCGATGTATACTATAGAAATAAGAGCAGGTCAGAGATTGGGAATTCTACATCAAGTAATTCACCTCCTGATGCCCCAAAGCTTGACTAATGTCTCCAAGACACAAGCTAGGAGTACAATGGAATACTCTGTACTGGTCTGGCAGAGTATAGCTCCCACAGCACTGTCCGGGACAAGAAGGCAACTTAGCTATCATTCCATTCACCAAGTTAAACACTCATTTCCTCCACCATTCAGACACAGTGCGAGCAGTGTATACTGTTACAACCTATTTGGGAGAATGCTTTGATGCTGAAGTCCCACTATTCCTGGGATAGATACTTAAACTGAAGATTCAAAGTACATAAAGTCCCCAGTTTATCTGTCTGATGGACTCAGATAGACACTGACTGGGTTCCTACACTCAGAAAGAAGTGCTATTTTTGACAAATAGGTCAATTCTAACCACTGTTATGAACTAACAACACAACTCTACTAGTTAAAACTCTTGTTCCCTTTAAGACTGATACACACACACACACAGACACAGATGAGCAAAAAAGGATGTTTTGGGTAGAGGTAAAACACTGGAATTGATAATTCAATTGTGTACACATGCTTAGATGAGGTTTTCCCTTCTCTTCGCGAGACCTTCTGTTCTCCAAAGTTCTTCCTTCCCAAGGTTTGTGAGAAGATTTGTAGCTCGGGTGCTCGTTGTTGTGGTTCTGTTCGCCGAGCTGGGAATTTGTGTTGTAGACGTTTCGTCCCCTGTCTAGGTGACATCCTCAGTGCTTGGGATGACGATGTCACCTAGACAGGGGACGAAACGTCTGCAACACAAATTCCCAGCTCGGCGAGCAGAACCACAACAACTTCTTCCTTCCCAATTTTCAGTTTTTTGCTAAAGTAATGGGATTTAAACATTAATTATTCATTTTCACATTCACTGGTTAGAGGCAACTGGTGGGAGAAAATAACTGACCGGCTTGAGTTATTTTGGTGCAGAGAGATAGATCCTGCCTTTTTCAGTCCTGAAAACCTTTCGTCACTGTAGCATTACCACACACACACACAAGCTAGTTACCTGCCCAAGAACCAATCAGACAATGCTGTCAAGTTGATTACCTCTGACACCTACAACTAGTTACCATTTCACAAAACCTGATGCTGACTGAAGCTCACTCTGCACTCTCACTCCCAAACACAATGAGTTGTACTAACTTGTTTATCAAGCACACCAATTCCTTCCCTAGTCCTTGGTTTGAAACACTGATCTCTTCTATTCCTTTATTGAGTATGATAAGAAAAAAAATGGTCTTTTTAAAGAATCTAGAAAATGTACTACAGCAAATCACCAGGCTCCTTCAACAACATCTTTCAAACCCATGACCTCTATCAAAAGAACAAGAGCAGCAGATACTTGGGAACACCACTGCCAGCAGGATTTCCTTCTGAGTCACACATCAACCTGCGAATGAGTGGAACTATCCTGTCATTCCTTCACTATGCACCAATATCATATGGTCTGTTCAAGAAGAGCAATTCCATATGAGCAATAAATACTGATCTTGCCACTAACACTCACATTCGTTGAATAAATTCATAAAGTTCACAGTCAAGTTTCTCCCGATCTTGGCTAATACAAAAGTGCACATAGTTCTTTGGTGGGAAGATGGAGAAATGTAGATAGCAGTGCATGCTCTTCTCAAGACATCCATATCCCCCATACCTCAGACCTTAAGTACCTTCTTGCAGTTGACAGAGCCACACACGCCCCAATGATAGGTTTATTTTGGATAGATAAACCAGACAATGTCTGACATGTATACTGCACAAACCAAATGAGAGGAATGAGGAACCGCCTTCAACTCTGTAGGAAATGCATGGTAGGCCCAGGTTCCAGTCCCACCTTCTCCATAGAGGTGTAATAACTTCTCTGAACGGGTTAGTTAGAAAACATCCAGCATCATATGGGAATAATAGAAAGCATATGAGCCAAGTTCTTTTTGGTGCAAAGGGATTCACTTGAATGGTTAGTACATCATAGGAATATAATTCATGTTGCTTATTTGAAGAAATAAACATTTTATTTAGCTACCCATTACCATGATCTCTACTACTGGATGCCCCATTGATAGTTGGTCAGTTTCTTTGGATAAACATGTTGAGTTGCTTTGATGAGCAAGCAAAGTTGTGAAGGTGATGGTGTGTGAGTGAATGTGGGACAGAGATTTAGTGATTGATGAAAGGTGTTCGGACAGGTGTCCTGCTGGGAAGTTTGCACTGCTCCAAGCACACTTCTCTAGTGAGGCAAGACAGGATGTGGTCAAACTACAGGGAAAGGATGGCCACTTTCTCCTCTTGACTAAACACCGATCATGTGGGCCCAGAGCCTTTGATTGGCCCTGCTGTTCGAAAAGTTCATAAAGCAACACAAAAAGCCAGGGATTTAGTACAGAGTCCAGGAGAACACCTCTGGAAACAGCCTTCCAGTCACCAAAACAATCACTGTGTCTCTGAATTAATTTTGGATGCAACTTGTCACTTGCTTTGAATTCCACAGGTGCTCAGCTTCAAAACTAATCTGCCACTTGGGAGCTTATAAAAAGTCTTGCTGAAATTCACATAGATAATAGGCTTTTTATTAGCACTTCAAACAATTCAATCATTTTATTTAGACATCATCTCTATTTAACAAATCATCTCTATTTCTGCAGCTAGTTTGCTTTGATCCACTGCCACATGACAAAAGAATTCAAAGGGCCAACATTATGTGAGATTGTAGATAAAACACTTCACTTTTGTTACAAAGATTTCATGCTGTGGACAGTCTAATTTCAGTAAAGCCACAAAAAATATTAGATCTCAAGGCTTAGAAGTTGTAGTTGGCCATTCTGACCACTGAATCTGCTCTACCATTCTATCAATAGGAGTTCCAATTATAAGTCACTTGAACAAACTGTGGGAACTGTTGGGAGTCAAGTCATCGAACTGTACAACAGGTAAGCAGACCCCTTCATCCAACTGGTCGATTCCAAATAGGTATTTTAAATTAATCTAGTCCCATTTGCCAACTTTTAGTCCATATCCCTCTAAACCCTTCCTCTTCATCTACCCATTCAGATCCCTTTTAAATGTTGCAACTGTGTCAGCTTCCACCACTTCCCCTGGCAGCTCATTCCATGCATGCATCACCTTCTGCATGAAAAAGTGTCCCCTTAGGTCTTTCCTCTCTCAATTTAAACTTATGCCCTCTAGTTTTGGATTCCCCTCCCTGGGAAAAAGTCCATGTCTATTTATCCTATCCATGCCCCTCATTATTTTATAAACTTCTGTAAAGTTACCCCCTCAGCCTTTGATGCTTCAAAGAAAATAGTCCGAGCCTATTCAGCCTTTCCCTGTAGCTCAACGCTCCAATCCCAGCCACATCCTTGTCAATCCTTTCTGAACCCTTTCAAGTTTAACAATATCTTTCCTATAGTAGGGAAACCAGAACTGAATGCAGTATTTCAAAAGTAGCCTTACCAATGCCCTGTACAGCCGCAATATGACATCCTGATCCGTATACTCAATGCACTGACAAATAAAGGCAAGCGTACCAGAGGCCTTCTTCATCATCCTGTTTACCTGTGACTCCACTTCCAAGGAGCAATAAACCTAAACCCGAAATTCTCTTTGTTTGGCAACACTCCCTAAGACCTTACCGTTAAGTGTCTAAGTCATACCCTGAATGCAACACCTCACATTTATCTAAATCAAACTCCAAGTTCCACTCCTCAGCCCAATGGTCTATCTGATCAAGGTCCCACTGTATTCTGAGGTAACCTTCACTGCCCACTACACCACAATTTTGGTGTAATCTCCAAATTTACTAACCATTCCTCCGTTACTCACGTCCAAATCATTTATATAAATGACAAAAAGCAGTGGACCCAGCACTGATCCTTGCAGTACACCTCTGGTCACAGGCCTCCAATCCGGAAAACAATTCTCCATTACCACCCTTCTGTTTCCATCTTCCAGCTAATTTCACATCCAAATAACTAATTTTGTCAACATCATTAGCAATGAATCTATCAATGTTTGCTTGTGTTACATTAAAGTCTGAATCCAAAAGGTGATGATCTTTAGAAACTACTTCAGCTGGTTTCAGTGCAGCTTTCTTCTGTTTTCTTAAATAATTAACATTATGTTGCACTGGCTAGAATATTCACAGTCTGTGACTACTTCATGCTAATTTACATAGAACATGAAGAATTAGAGATGGGAAATTGACAGTTCTGGTTTGCTGTAGCATGACCCACTGAGCTAATTTTCATTTTATTTTGTAATGGGGGTTTAAGAGAGGTGCCACAACATGCATAATTGGCAAATAACTTAATGAGCTTTAGCAAAACGTTACTATTCCTTGCAGTCTGTTACACTTGTCGATTATGTGTTCCACTGCATAATTTATCAGACAGCTGTCAAACGTGAGCTGGCACTTCTTCTGCAAACACTACACAACTAACAACTGCTTTCAAACCATTTAAACTAAGGTTTTTTTCTAAACAGAATAGACAAACAGACATTGATATTGTTCATTAGAAAGGGAAGTAGACAATCAAAATTGGCGTATGGCCAATAAAACATAATACAAAGCTTTTTGCAAGTAATATTGTAGCATTGTGTTCTCACTCTCAAACATTACACACCAAACAGCATTGCAAATGTACGATTTAGTGTTATGATTAACAATTCTGAAAGTGCAATGAATATGCCATTTGGGAAGTGACAAACAACATTTCCTCTAAGCTGTTATGTAATGGGGAGCAACTGGCCATACACAAATGATATTCCCTTTCAGATGTGCCGATGTACAGCAGTCTTCAAGGGACAACAGAATTGAACAAATCAGCCTGGTAAATCAAGGGACATTTGATGGTAAGAATCTTCACCGTTCTACACAGAATACCAAAACATTACCAAATTATTGGCCAACATCCCAGCTACACATTTTAAAATACCTTCGTTAATCTACCAGCCATTAACAAAATTAGGTAATGCATAACATTTAACAGAACATAAATTATTTAGTCAAACATGAAGTGGCCTGTGAATTCAATTCCAATTCGTGTATGTGTTGCTGCTTGATGTGAGCATTTTCTTTATTGAATTTTGTAATTATCAAAATAATGCCCAAACAGAGTACCCCAGGTTAAGTAGAGCGTGACCAAATCCATCGAAAAAATTTCCTTCTACTGTAACTCTAAAGTCATGCCTCAAACTCAAGTTCAGGAAGCATCTGACAACAGGAGCTTCAATTTGTTTCTTAAATCAACCCAAGGTTGCTCAATTGATGGCAATTAGAATAGTTTGTACTTTAACAATGCAAAAGACCATCCCAAG
The DNA here is from genome assembly GCF_004010195.1 of Chiloscyllium plagiosum. NCBI lineage: Eukaryota > Metazoa > Chordata > Chondrichthyes > Orectolobiformes > Hemiscylliidae > Chiloscyllium > Chiloscyllium plagiosum. Next base: position 48,197,275 of record NC_057727.1, read on the forward strand.
GTGCTTTACAAATGAACAAGTTTGGAGGGGTTATCAGAATGCTTTGGAAATGGTTTTGGGATAAAGATGCCAAAGAGGCAGGCACAGATGTTCCACAAATTGTGACTGAAGTGGTTGAAGAACATGCAACCGGTTATTGGGGAGAAAGGGGCGGTGGTGCCAAAAAAAGGTTGAGTCAGAAGAATGCATTATCACTATAGTTGAGAGAGCATAAAGACTGAAGAAAACTGTAAAATGAGAGAGGAGAAAGGCTATGAGAGTAATTTATTGTTCAGGATATGAATTAGCATGAAATTTCGAACAGTTTTATCCTGTGAACTGCTTAATCCATTCACAAAAGAAATGAAATTGCCCAAATTCTTTTCAGACAGGACTTTCACAGCTAGTAGATAGGAGTGACCTTTGTGTCTTTCTAAGCTGAAAAAGTAAACTTTGAGAAAAGTTTGCACAGTTGCACAAGCTCCAGCATTACCTTGTTGACTATTACTTCCCAGAATTCACTTAAGGATTTTTCAGCGGTCATCATCTTATTGAAAGCTTTGTACTTTAAGACAAAGGAGTAGGGGTTCAGATTAACTCCTTTCCATCAACTGTAAAATAGTCTGATTAACAACTACGTTTTTCTTGGATGACAATGATCTGTGTAGAAAAGTCAAGCAGGTGGATATGCAATACTATGTTTGATGCAATGTACCCTGCCATGAAACACGTGCAGTGGTATACACATATCTCTCAAAATGGCAAAAATAATGTGTCCAAGGTCTGTGCAATCAAAGGTTCCATGACATAAGACCAAAACCAGCTATCTGAAAAAAATAAACCATTAAAGCCAGACAGAATTTCACTGATTATAAATGAGCACTTTGGAAAGAGCAAGACAACCACTCAGAAAAAAATCAGTGGGCATATGTACTTCCCTTGCTTACTTAAAGATTGGAAATTGAACTAACTCAAGTATCAAAATTCACCAATTTCTGATAATAGAGTGAACAGTCCAGACACTTCCCCATAATATAATTACTGAAGATATGAGACTTTTTATGTTCCCCATTGTTTCCCAGTTGCTAATATCGCAGAGAAGCTAGTTATTATTTCTGATTGTTGTCCATCAGTGCATAATCTTCTCTACCAATTACCAAAAGAAGGTTTTTATAATCAAGCATTGACCATTTTATTAACCTCTCACAATTGCTGATCTATCCTTAACAGTCAGAGGATTGGATCAGACAAGGCTGAATTCAGACGTGCAGTGGCTAGCACGGCTGCCTCACAACACCAATGACCTGGGTTCAATTCCGGCCTTGGGTCACAGTCTGTGTGGAGTTTGCATGTTTTCCCTGCGTCTGTGTGGGCTTCTGCCGGTTACTCTGGTTTCCATAGATGTGCAGATTGGGTGGACTGGCCATGCAAAATTACCTGTAGTGTCCAGGGATGTGCATGTTAACTATGATAAATACAGAGTGATAGGGAAAGGATGGGTGGGGGGGGGGATCTAGGTCTGGGTGGGATGCTCTTCAGACGGTCAGTACAGACTCAATGGGCTGAATGGCCTGCTTCCACACTGTAGGGATTCTAATGATTCTTCTGCGATTCTATGATTTTTTTTTCCCTTGCACACTTTTGTTCCTGCTCATTATCATAGCAACCACTGACCTAATGTTTAAACTATTAACACACAAGATTCAGCAAGAATGCATTTTTAGGATTATAGGTAATAAAACTAAACACATCAAATTGAATGCCAAAAGACAGACAAGAACCGAACTGTAAGAGAACTTCACAAGACTTGACTGAGTGTACCAGACCACTGCAGAGGTTTGCATAGGTGCAGTGTGAAATGGCTTATTTTAAGCTATAGTTAATTATGTGTTCATCAACAGTAAAACTATTTTATCCCAAGAGGGGCACTGTTGCACAGAAGATTGAAAGTGTCTGTTTCAAGTTTGCCGAGGATCATCAACCCAGTATCAGTCGATTATCCAGCAGAGAGGAATATGACAAATCTGAAATGTTTTCCAGAGTAATAGTTTTCACAAGAAGAAAAGTTTAAGATATGCTGTTTAGAAAATACAGACTTGAAACATTGCCTTCAACACAAAGACATTGTTTTGAATATTCCAAAAATATTTTTGATTCCAAAGATGATAAATGACAAATATTTGGCCAAAGAGGTCTCGGTACAGTTAATGGTCACTGTCGTATTCCTGGGACAGGGGATTTCAAGGGGACACATTTTGAAGGTGAGAGAAGAGAGATTTTAAAACTACAGGAGAGGCAAATTTATTACGCAGAGGGTGGTTCACGTGTGGATGAACTTCCAGAGGAAGTGGTAAAGACATTTGGACGGATACATGAATAGTGAAAGGTTTGGAGGGATATGGGCTAAGAGCAGGCAGGTGGGACTAGTTTACTTTAGGATTATGTTCAGCATGGACTGGTTGGACCGAATAAGTATGAATGCTGTATGAGTATGACCGCACATGCTTGTTCATTAAATAACTCCAGCCTGGTATGTTCAAATGTGATGAAGCAAAATAACCCACAGCTTCTACATACTGGAACCCTCTGAGAATCAAAACCAGCATGTGTGTTTCTTCCACCATAGAGACTGAACAATCCTGACTGAGACATAGGGCAGGATTTTGCTTTCTGGATTGGGGTCCCAAAATCAGGTTCAAATGCTGGCCATGTACAATTGCAGCAAGACATCCCTGCTTCTGTATGCTAATCTTCTCTCATCAAAGGCCAACATACTATTTACCTTTTGCACTGCCTACTGCTCCTGCCTGCTTGCCATCAGTGACTGGTGAAAGACGACAGACAGGTCTCATTGCATCTCCTTTCTCAATCTATTACCATTCAGATAATAATCTGTGTTTCTATTTTTGCTGTCACAGTGGATAGCCTCACATTTATTCACATCACATTTCATCTGCCAAGCATTTGCTCACTCACAAAACGTGCTCAAGCAACACTGAAGCATCTCTGCATCCTTCTTACAGTTAACTTCCCTTTGTATCATCTGTAGCTTTGTGAAACACTGACCCAGGCTTTGGCAGTAATTGCCTTAATAATTGAGTTAATAACCGCTCCATTGTTTGTGAGAAAATTGCCATTCCACTTTGGATCCGGTCTCGAACAAAATTGCACGCTCACTCATCTTCATTTTCATTCCCATATTAGAGTGGAAGTTATCTGTGGAGCCTAACTAGGAAGTGCTAGAATAGTTCATTCAAAAGTCAACCCTGTACTTAAAGTGAAATAGAGGAAAAGTTGAGATTGAGAGGGCAACATAGAGAAAGTAAGACAAAAGCGAGAGAACAAAGTTATTCTTAATTTTTAAAATGTCCAACAATAATAGAATTCTGAAGAAATGAGGCACCACGGTTGTAAAAAGAAATTTTCTATGCCAGCGAGGTTATAAATAAAGATTTATCATGTTAAATATTTACTTACACTTCAATGGTCAAACCCTAGCCTTTTCGCTTTTGTTCAGTGGGTAAATCTGCAACTTCAGACCGTATTTCAATGGCTAGTCTGTCAGTGAGATACCATTATCACACAATTTCTGGAGGAGCAGCTGAACTCAGTCAGTCCTTCCTGATTTCCACGTTTAACTGCACATATCCAGATGTCACTGTCTGATTTATTCTTTAATAATGGTGAATTGTGATAGCCTCATCATTATGCTTATCGAAAATTCTGGATTGCTATCTTTTGCTGGACAGCCAGAGGGGGTCTCTGCCAAGCGCTGTAACAATGTAATAAATTGCAATAGTAATCCTGACACCATCACCAAAACAATTTGTATTTATAGTGCCTTTAACACAGTATAAAACATTTCAAAGCTCTTCACAGAAACAATGGGTACAACCTTCTGGGCCTGGAAACAGGGGCCTGGAGGTGGAAAGTGAGTTGAATTAAGCGGGACAATAGTGAGCGAGAAGTCTGCCACCTTTCCGACCATAATCTGGATTAAAGGTCGAGGTGTGAAGGGCCAAATTTGATCTTGCTCGCCCACCAACAATTGAGTCCCTGAAATGGTCAAGCAATGACCATTCAAAGCCCTCATGCTACCTGGGCTGCAATTATTTCATCTCCAGGCAGGGTGAGAAAGAGTTGACCTAACCAACTGTCTGACCAGCGGATATAGACTGTCAGCTTGGAGATAGGGGTGGGCGCTTCAACTTGAGCTAATCAGTGTACAATTCAGGGACTGGACATAGGGGATCGGAATTAGTCATAGCGAGCCAAACTCCTGTCCTAGCTCCCAGCACCAATGGCTAAGTGACAGAAATTATGGATGCCTATGAGCTCCACATTTGAATATCTTAGAAACTGGATGTCTGTAATCCCGCAGGAAATTACAGAGATTATGGTGGTGAGGCAGTGAAGAATGATAGAACTGAAATACTGATTTGGTGGGAGCCTATGTGGTTCCATGAGCGAATGTTGATGAATGAATGGGACAGTTTAAGGTAGGACAATGACGACAGATACTTGGGGGATCTCAAGGTTAGGGACAGGACATTGTGACAGGTCAGCCAGGACAACATTGGAACAAAGATAAAGTGAGGGCTGCAGATATATGAAGGTCAGAGTTGAAAAGTGTGGCACTCGAAAAGAACAGCAGGTCAGACAGCATCTGAGGAGCATCCTACCTGACCCGTTCAGCTTTTCCAGCGCCACACTTTTCAACATTGGAACAATCTGGTCTGGTGGTATGGATTGTTATCAGCCAGGCCAGACCCGCTCAACATGTTTTAAGAAGGTAGCCCAGACCCTAACTTTCTCATTTCTTTTAGGCACATGTAAAGTAGATATATCAGGAGTGATACAGTTGGTCAGACCACTCACCTTTAAACCAAACAGAATTATTTTAAACATAACGGATGAAAAACAAACAAAAGAAAACAGAACTTAGAATAACAACTTATTTGATAACCCAACCAACATGATATCACAACTTAAAGAAGCTATTCCTGTCCCTGCGACATCCCATGGACACACAACTTTGCAAAAGGTAAATTCAAACACAGGTTCTTACAGGAAGGATTTTTCAGAGAGAATGTTCAGGCAAGACCTTGGTTGAAACATGGAACCGCTTTTCACTGTAGCTGCTTCTCTGTTACCAGCAGTTTTCCGACTGCTTGCTAAAAACTAAACCCAACTGAAAAAAAACCTGAACTGAGAGAACTGGCCACTCCCCACTCACTGTTTACAAATACACATTTCCGACATATAGAAATCTCTGCCTTTACAACCCCTCTTGGAAAAAAAACAAAGACAACATAACCTTGTTAAAGGGGCAGTATGATCACAGGATGAGGCTTTCAACAGCTGAGCTGAGGCAATGGTGGAGTTTGGCTGTGATATCCCCATAAATTTCTAAAGGAATTAATGTAGAAAGAATGTTTTCAATGAAAGGGGAGTCCAGAACCAGGGGTCACAGTCTAAGGTAAACGATAATTCATTTAGGACTGAGATGAGGAGAAATTTCTTCACCCAGACAGTGGTGAACCTATGGAATTCATGACAACAGAAAGCAATCGAGGCCAAAACACTCTATGATTTCAGGAAAGAGTTGGATGTAGCACTTGAGATGCAAATAATCAAAGGATATGGGGGAAAAGTGGGAACAGGTGGGAAAGGTCGAAACAGGCAGCTTTAGTGATGGCTCAGGGGATATGACCCAAGGTTTTGAACAGTCATGTTCAAGCACAGACAGCATTCACAGCAGTGGATAGAGTTTATGGCTCCTGAGTGGGAGAAAAGCACATAGCAGGAGGCGGAAAGGCAATGACATCGGCTTACCAATTAGCTGAAATATTTGTCCATGTTATGGAGAACATAGATCAGAGCATAATATCAAACTGACACAGTGGAGAGCTATCGCAAATGCACAGTCGAAGGAAAAGGATTGCAATGTCACTCCTTGACAAGAACCACACAGAGAGCTGCTAGGTTCACCAGGGCATTTTAATGACTGCTCAATAATAATGTGCACTGGAACCAGACTGAGCAGTGCAAAATTTCTCAAGCTTCTGTTTTAGCATCGGAGGATTTTACTCTTTTTCAGAGCGTAAGGTAGGATTGAAGGCATCCTGACAATATATCAGGCATCAGACAGAAGGATGCATGATGGAATGGCTCATACCTGTTCAAAATGGGGGCAATTTTACAAGAACACTGAAGCAGCTTCCATCAGTGGAACAAATTCAAACCCATCTTCCATATTATAATGTGAGTTAATTTCTACTATCAATACATAATCCAAAATATCTATCTAGTTTTCTTCTTATGTTACCATGAACGGTTGGTAACAGAGATACCGTTTGTAGAATCTCAATAAGGATATTCTGCTGAAACAAAATCTGGGGGGAAATATTATAGGGTCCAAAGCAATTTGGGCTGCGGTGAGATGTGTGGTAAAATCAAACAAGACATCTGGCAAGGCTGATCTCAATGTCAAGAGCATCTTGCTCCATCTTCTATGCTTTTGACAAGATGGGTTTCTTACTAGGCAGCGGTAAGTTGCTGGTTAATAACCCTACTTACCTCAATAATATTCAGCTTTCAATCTTACCAAATACAACAAACAAGCTAGACATTGAGAAAGGTTGACATGGAAATCAGAGTAGGAGTTGGCAAATACTGCTCGCAACTGCTCCAAACAACTTCCGTGTTGGATACTGAGTATCAATATCTCAAGACATGCTCCAATGGTATGTGCCACACATGCACCCCATCCATGGGCATTGGTTTCTGATATGTACCAGGAATCAGTCATGGCACATCTTTGAATCACTTAGAGGATGCTTCTGCACTTCAATGCTGCACCTTGGTCCGCACCAAGAACTACCAGTGTCGTGCTGCAGGAACATGCACCCAGCCCATGGACTGGACCAGGCTCTTTACTCACTGTCATGCTGCCCACTCAGTCTGAACATACCTGGATGCCGACAGCATCCCTGTTTTATATTGCCTTGTCTTATCTTGTTTTTGTTTTATCTTTTGCCCCTCAGCCAAGTTAACAAGTTCATTCTACTTCTGTAACAAAAACTGAAATTGCTGGAAAAACTCAGCAGGTCTGGCAGCACCTGCGGAAAGAAAGCAAAGTTATCATTTTGGGTCCGGTGACACTTCTTAAGAACTAGAACCGAAATGGAAACTCTTCTTACAGCAATTTCTGTTTTTGTTTCTGATTTCCAGCAACTGCAATTCTTTGTTTATTTTGCATATTACTTCAGCATTGCTTTGCCATTTAATGCAGACCCAAAGGCAGGAAGCTTGTCAGATCTGTTGGTCACACTCTAAGTCGAAGCCATCATTAGTCATAGTCATATAGCACAGACACAGACCCTTCGGTCCAGCCAGTCCATGCCGTACATAATCCCAAACTAAACTAGTCCCATTGCCTGTTCCAGGCCCATATCCCTCTAAACTTTTCCTGTTCATGCATCCAGCCAAATGTCATTTAATCATTGTACCCACAGCCACCACTTCCTCAGGAAGTTCAATCCACACATGAACCACCCTCTGCGTAAAAAAATTTGCCCTTTATGTCTTTTTTAAAATCTCTTTCCTCTCACCTTAAAAATGTGCCCCCTAGTCTTGAAATTCCCTATCTTAGGGAAAAGACATCTACCATTAACTCTATCTATATCCCTCATTATTCTATAAACTTCTATAAGGTTGATCTCAATCTCTTACGCTCCAGTGAGAAAAGTCCCAGCCCCCAATCTTCCTTTATAACTCATATCTCCAATACCTGGCATCATCCTGGTAAATCTCTTCTGATACCCTTTCCAGCTTAATCAAATCCTTCCTATCACTGGGTAACCAAAACTGGATGCAGTATTCCAGGGGTCCAGAGGCAAATATCTGTTATCACCCATCCTTCCTGCTTCATTGTGGACTGTTTCCTTCCTGGAGTGAGGGAGGTGCAGGTATTATGGGAGATGGAAGCGGGTGGCACAGACAGCATTTTTGGTGCAGATGGGGAGGTGTCCCAAGCAAAGGAGTAGGCAGCAGGGTTTGTGGAGTCAGGGGTTGGAATGGGTGACTCAGTGAGTGAAGATGTGCAAGTGGAAACGATACAGTGTGAGCCTCAGTGGCAGGTGGTTACAGTCCCAGAGATGGGGTGAGCATTTGGCATCAGAGAGAAGATGGTGACACTTACCCTGGTGGAGTGAGAAAGGTCATTGACATTCTTCTTACTGTGTTGGGCATTCCTTCAGATGACTAAGACTGCTTTGGACCTAGGCAGCAACCTCGGAGCAGGCTGGCATGATGTCCTGCCTATACACACCCCTGTAGGGTACAACAGCCGTGGCTAGAAAGTGAGGCATCCATTTCCCCGACAGTTAATTCCGGGAAATCCAGGCTGCAGCTAGTTGTTCTGGAAATGGCACGTGGCAAGCTTGGGCTGGAACTAGATGTGAAGGACATGATAGGGGCGATGTAGGTACTCAGTGAGAGAGGTTTGGTAAGATTGAAGGAAGGTCGAATGCAGATTACAGAGTTAAAGGCAGGATTCTTCGCAGTGTGGAAGAACAGGGGAATCTTGGTGTCCATGTCCATAGATCCCTCAAAGTTGCCACCCGAGTTGGTAGGGTTGTTAAGAAGGCGTATGGTGTGTTGGCTTTCATTAGTAGGGGGATTAAGAGCCGCGAGATTATGCTGCAGCTCTACACTTGGAATATTGTGTTCAGTTCTGGTCGCCTCATTACAGGAAGATGGTGAAACTTTAGAGAGGATGCAGAGATTTACCAGGATGCTACCGGTGCTTGAGGGCATGTTTTATGAAGAAAGGTTGAGGGAGCTAGGGCTTTTCTCATTACAATGAAGAAGGATGAGAGGTGACTTGATTGAGGTGTAGAAGATGTTGAGAGGCATAGATAGAGTGGATAGCCAGAGACTTTTTTCCCATGGCAGAAATGTCTATCATGAGGAGGCATAATTCTAAGGTGATTGGAGGAAGGTTTAGGGGAAATGTCAGAGGCAGGTTCTTGACACAGAGAGTGGTGGGTATGTGGAATGCACTGCCAGCAGTAGTACTAGAGCCAGATACATTAAAGTGACTCTTGGATATGCACATGGAAGATAGTACAATGAAGGATATGTCAGTTAGTCTGATTTTAGAGCAGGATAATAGGCTGGCATAACATCGAGGGCTGAGGAGCCTGTATTGTGCTGTACTGTTTTATGTTCTATATTGCAAGAGGATTTGCTCGGCTACAAATTCAAAAGCTATTTTTAAGAAAAACTCACAATAATCCACTCTACGCGATAACATTTAACACAGGAGTAGAAGTAGGGCATTCAACCTTTTGAGTCTGCTGAACCATTCAATGAGATCATGGCTGATCTAATTATCCTCAACTTTACTTACCTCTCTTTTCCCTACAACCCTAGAGTCCTTTACTGATTAAAAATCTGTCTACCTTAGCCTTGAATATAAATAACAACTCAGTATCAACTCTTGGAAGAAATTCTTTCTTGAATGTGGATGGACATGTCAAGGCCCTGATTATTGCACTGCCATACATTTATGTGCAACTTAATTTGGATGGTCCTTTGGTAAAAGATTTGTTTATCACATCAGCATGTTTGCTGGGGAAGATTTCTTCTGTGGCTGAAAAGTAATGATTTATATTCCAGAAGATCACACTCCCAAACCACACATCTCGTCAGATTTCTGTTGGGACCACATAATGCATAAGAATTTGTGCTCTTAAAGTCTACACATTCCCATGACTGTACATGATTGACAATGTACAGAAGACTACAGAGATAGCAATCTACTTCCAGTAGCACATTGATAGATGAGCTCAAAATTATAGAGACCCAGGGATCTTTATAGAATCTGGGTCAGTTCAGGTGGAATTCGAGGCTGTTTGTAAGAGGCACAGTTGAATGGGAACTGGAGCTAGAACTTGGAGTGAGTGACAGATGAACAGCAAGGCCTAGCTTGGGGTCTGTGTAGATGATATAGACTAAGTGTGAAGAAGTTGCTTTTGAAAATTACTGCAATGTTTTCAGCTCTGAACTCTAATGCTGACACGTTTGTCTCGGCCGTGGTCATGTGATTATATGGTCAGTGCTATCTTACTCTGTAACAATTTAGCTGTGTGCATACACATCACTAGGCATTGCATCACTTCCATTTACAATTGCTTCTTTTTAAATGTAGGGGTAAATATCAGGGATAAATGTCGGGGAATGGGTCTGGGTGGGTTACTCTTCAGAGGGTAGGTATGGACGTGTTGGGCTGAAGGGCCTGTTTCCATACTGTAGGGAATCTAATCTAAATTGAGTTCTCAGTGCAAATGTTCATGGCAAAATGTGACCATGAACCAAAACCAGTGGATTTGAGAGACTCTTAAAATACATGGACATTACTGAGTGCTGCCTAAACAAGTTTCTGAGTATGTGTTACCCTCCAGGCCATAAACCTCAAGAAGCCAAAAATGTGAATAAACAGAAGGAAGCTGTCTATATTTTTATGTGATTGTCTACATTGCACTTACCACAATGACATCCAACAGAAAGCAGTTTAGATTCTGCCACACACCAGAAGATTCTGCATGTCATCTACATTTATTGAATGTAAAGTGGAACACTATTAGAAGTCACTTTGACAATATTATAATAAAAACTTATGACACAATGCAAGTAAAATTTACATGAATCATACTTGCACTCACATCTTACAGTTCATGTTCTCCAAGATGATTACAGAATTTACCTAACCCTTTCTTTTCAAACAAGTTTTTTTTATTAACAGCTTTCAACTCCGAAATCACACTCACATTACGGTGCAAGAAACCTGGGCAACATTTTCTTCCTGACACTGACTAATATCGAAGTACTAACTGTGTTGTGAACAACGTGTACCCTGCAAAAGGGAGATTTCTGTCTCACGTTAAGTATTTCAGATCATTTTCTCATCATATATTACGACCATCCTTTCAAATTGCAGTGCACTTCATGTCAACCAGCAGGTAAACCACTGTGTTGAAATCCCACAAGACAAGACCTTATTCAAACAGCTGCCAACTGAAAATGTGAGATTCAGTTTGGCAAGGGCACAACCCTGACACATTTGGCTTTAATTGCCTGATTGTTGTCTCTACGGCACTCTTGGTTGACAATGCGATGAAAGTAATGCAGAGTAACAGGGAAAAAAAGATAGATAACCAGAACATTAGGTGTCTGTGGAGGACTGAAAATGCTCTCATCCATTTATTTACTTTTTAATTCATTAAACTGCAGATGGAAAGCAGCAGATGATGCTTCACCATACAAAAAAAAAGTGCAGACTTCAGGTCCACAGTTAATGCTATGACTTTTGCTCATCAGCTGTCAAACAAGCAGATGCTTACTCCAATCATTTATCAATTGCCTAAAGGTGCTATTGTCACCATCAGCGCCATTTAGATATGAAATTTGGAAATATTAATTAAATTTATATGTTACTTTCTGACCTGATGGTTTTCAACATGCTGCTTAAACAACAAATGTCGTCATAAGTACTGCAATTTGAGCTGCCAACACTTAGTTACTGCAAAGGACGGTTTCCATAAATTAGTTCAGCTCTTCATGAGCTTAACTTTGTGTGTATAGTGACTGGGATGTAGCGTATCATAATCACAGTTTGTACTTAATTATATCCAAACAGCCGAGGTTTCCACACGACACGTCCATCTCTCAGATATCGTGCTCATCGGCTTCAAGGCCAGTTTTTCATCTCTACAACCTGGATACTAAGTATCAATCAGTGAGGACAGAGCAGAAAAACAGATATGAATTTTGGAAATGGCCTTTACAGATTCTGCATGGTTCTTAGATTCCTTAAAAAAATGTCAAAAAAAAAGAATTTTGAAGATGCAAATTGATAACTTTGCATTTACAAGGTTCAGCCATTTTATATCACTGAACAATCTGGAGCTGTAGTCTTTCTAACATTAGAAATAACAAGGACTAAATGACCACATTGCCAAAAAATCTCACTTCAGTCTGCAACCCAACCTCCTGCTACCAACCACTTCAATTCCCAGTACAATCCTTAATCTGGCTTGATCTCTCGGTTTCACGCACTGTTGAAATGAAACTCAATGCGAGCTTGACAAACATCATCCCAACCAATGTCCAGCATTTCACAGCTCTCTTCTCAGTGAGCTGGACCTGTTTGCAGCATTCTCACCTCTGAGTCAAAGATTCCAAGATCAAATCCTGCTTCAGCATTTCAGTACTAAAGCTGTGCTGCGCTGTTGACGTGGATGTCTTTTGGATGAGACATTAAATCAAAGACTTGTCCCAACCAATACCTATCCCTCAATCACCATTGTACACAAAGAAAAATCTGGTCATCATCACACTGTTGTTTTGGGAATGTGCTGATTATAGGTTAGTGGTCACATTTCTCACCTTACAACAGTATTACAATTCATCAGCACTTCATTCATTGTGAAATGTTTTGAGATGACCAATTGCCACAAAAAGTATTCACATAGTGCTCATCATTGGTCTTCTCTTGTTCTCCTTTAGCTGCTGGAATCTACAAGTTTCTCCTGTTGTAATTTCAGACTTGATCTGACATACCCCGGCAGTGTAACAATAAATTATTAAACCTCTCAGGCACTTTTCTGCCTGTAACAGTATCTTTGCCTAGTCCCTATTCCAGGAGAAAGGAGAAAGTGAGAACTACAGATGCTGGAAATCAGAGTCGGGAGTATGGTGCTGAAAAAGCACAGTAGGTCAGGCAGCATCCGAGGAGCAGGAGAATCGACATTTTGGGCATAAGCCCTTCATCAGGAAGGGCTTATTCCCTATTCTGTTTTCTACTGTTTCATATCCCTTTCTGCTGGCTTTCCATATTCCTTCACTATCAGCTCTATAACTTGCTCTCAACTTTAAAAAAAACTCTCTGTTATCCATGTCTCATTCTGCAAATTTGGTATGCTATATTTCTCCCACATAGTTTTACTGTATGCCTGTTATTATGTGCCTGTGTCTTTTTTTATGTCTATAAAATTATGGAGGCATAAATAAGGTGAAAAGCAAAGGTCTCTTCCCAAAGGTAGGGAAGTTCAAAAATAGATGGCATAGATTTAAGGTGAGAGGAGAAAGATTTAAAAGATTCCTGAGCATCAACTATTTCACATAGAGGTTGGTGCATACATGGAATGAAGTGGTAGAGACAGATACAGTTACTACACGTAAAAAAACATTTGGGACAGGTACATGAATAGGAAAGATTTATAGAGGGATATGGGTAAATGGGAATAGATTAGTTTGGGAAACCTGCTTGGCATGGCTGAGTTGGACTGAAGGATCTGCTCCTGTGCTGTTTGACTCTATGCCTTTTCATCTTGCTATCACATTGATCTGGCTTGGACTGTTCCCCTTAGATGCTAAGGAAAATCATCTCAACTCATTCCTCAGATTTATGGTTGATCTTCAACTTTACTTCACAAAAAAAAAACATAAAATTCTACCACCCTGGAAACATCTTCATCAAAGTTCTGATCAGAAGATGTTTTCATTACCATATGAGGAAGGTACAAGTCAGTTCAGGATCACAAAGGACAAGCCAATTCTATTTTTGAAGGCAAAAGAAAATTGGGGACTGAGGCCGAGCAGAGCATGAAATTTATATTATAGACCTGCGGTTCAAAATATATTCTGAAGATGAGATAGTTATACAGAGGTGGTTAAGTGTGTAGTGAGGAGATGGGAAGATACATGTTGGAATTTTACTCAGATCAACATTTGTCACATTAATGAAAAATCAATAAAATCACAATGGCCTAATGAAACAAAAAGCAGGCATGTGTAAATGAATATCAAATTGATTTTCTCACATTAATTTTTAGAATTTAATAAAATACTGTCTGAAAATTTTAAATATTAATATAAGTACCGGTCGAATTGCTACTTCAACACCAGATGGCATTGAATTTTCAATAATTCTTTTCGGTACATTAAATCATCAGAGAATTTGACTTCACGTCACTATTTTTACAAAGCCACATTTATTGGAGCTGTTTCATTCTTAATTCTCTTCTACTGCTGATCTATAGATTAATCAATATCCATTTTCTGATTGCACATTCCAATTGCATCTGCTGGACTCCTTACATCTCAGTCGAGACTGAATACTCTGGCTAGTTGTTCACCACTTGAATTTGGTCAGGAGTCAGGAAGCTTCACAGAAACATCAGGTTGCGGTCAATGTTACACCAGGATTTGCAGATCAGATTGGAAGTTGGCAGGAGGAAAAGAGCAATGCAAAATGAGAATTTGAATTGTGGACCAAAAGAGAATACTGTGCAGGTATGCTTCCATAGAATAAGGTAGAATAAGTAGCACAGGAACAGGACACCACACATTTATCCTCCATGTCCGTCCATATGCATATGGGGACTGGGGATGTTGGTGAGGGGGGTGGGGGGGCTAAGGTGTAGGGACTGAATAGTATACATTCTCAGGGTTACAGGAATCAGTAAAACACTAAGAGGGAGTATTAATGGAAAAGGGAACCATTATATCTGCTGAAATTAAATTGAATTTACCTGCCACATTACCCCTCCCACCCACTCTGAATATGACAAGTTTGTTTATAAAATAAAAACAGAAATTGTTGGAAACTCAACAGGTCTGGAAAGAAAGCAGAGTCAACATTTCGGGTCCAGTGACCCTTCTTCAGAACTAAATGCAGTTAGGAAAGGGTGATATAGATATGTGATTAGATTAGATTACTTACAGTGTGGAAACAGGCCCTTCGGCCCAACAAATCCACACCGACCCGCCGAAGCGCAACCCACCCAGACCCATTCCCCTACATTTACCCCTTCACCTAACACTACGGGCAATTTAGCATGGCCAATTCACCTAACCTGCACATTTTTGGACTGTATTATACTGAGTACAGGGATTGGGGGTTAGGAGTTAGCAATATATAGAGATTGAACCCAGAGAGAGAGAGAGCAGCGGTTTGGCAGACAAATGGATGGACAATGATGAGTCATGGAGTAAGAAAAGCTGATAAAAGGGACTGAGTTGGAGAAAATGGGGTGACTATGATGAAAACAGCCCAAGTGATGACATGGATGTGGGAGTGTATAAACGACATGGAAAAAGGTGCTCAGGCACTAAAAAGAATTCAACTCAATATTGAGTCCTGAAGGTTGCAGTGCTCCCAAGCCGAAAATGAAAATCCGATCTTCCAGCTTGCACTGAGCGTCACTGGAACACTGCAGCAAGCCCGAGGCAGAATCTTTGGCCAGGGAACACAGCGGTGAGTGGAAATGGTAGGCAACCTGAATCTCAAGGCCATTTTAATGGACAGAGCACAGGTTGCCTAGTCTATGTTTCATTTCTCCAATGGTAGAAGAGACCACATTGTGAGCAGCGAATGCAGTAGAGTGAACTGAGTGACGTGCAGGTAAATTGCTACTCCGCCTGGAAGGTGTATCTGGGGGCTTGGATAGCGAGGAATGAGGAGATAAACAGACAGACAATCTTCTGTGATTGTCTGGTAAGGTGCCATGGTGGAGGCCTTGGGAGTGGAGGAGGAGCAGACCAGGGTGTCCCAGAGGTAACCGTCCCTGTAGAATGCTGACAAGGGAGGAGAGGGAAAAGTGTGCCTTGTGGTGGCATTTTGCTAGTGTAAACAAAACGACACCTTTCCTGAGCAACAATCCGTTCTGAAGAAGGGTCACTAGACCCGAAACATTAACTCTACTTTCTCTCCGCAGATGTTGTAAGACCTGCTGAGTTTTGCTGGCAATTTCTGTTTATGTTTTAGATTTCCAGCATCCGGAGTTGTTTGTTTGTTGTTTCAGCTTGTTTTCGAATATATTTTTGATGGGGAGAACACATGAACAACTTGAGTTTCAAAGACTGGATTTGGATGTTCATGGAGAGACTCAGTTTGCACAATTTAAATAAAAATTTATATTAACCAGTCAATATGCATCATGTGTGAGGCTATAGACTTTAATGAATCATAGAACATACATACATACATACATACATACAAGAATACAGCGCAGTACAGGCCCTTTGGCCCTCGATGTTGCGCCGATCCAAGCCCACCTAACCTATACTAACCCACTATCCTCCATATACCTATCCAATGCCCGCTTAAATGCCCATAAAGAGGGAGAGTCCACCACTGCTACTGGCAGGGCATTCCATGAACTTACGACTCGCTGAGTGAAGAACCTACCCCTAACTTCAGTCCTATATCTACCCCCCCTTAATTTAAAGCTATGCCCCCTTGTAATACCCGACTCTATACGCGGGAAAAGGTTCACACTGTCAACACTATCTAACCCCCTAATCATCTTGTACACCTCAATCAAGACAC
>NC_057727.1:48215532-48255914 GCF_004010195.1 Chiloscyllium plagiosum
CCGCCCTCTTCTATTTAACAAGGGATTCCAATTCCTTATTAAACCACGGCTCCCTCGCACGACCCTTTCCTTCCTGCCTGACAGGTACATAATTATCAAGGACACTCAATAGTTGCCCCTTGAACAAGTTCCACATATCATTTACACTCTTGTCTTGGAGTCTACTTTTCCAAGCCACACATCCTAAGTCATGCCTCACCGCATCATAATTTCCCTTACCCCAGCTATAATTCTTGCCCTGTAGTACACACTTATCCCTCTCCATCACGAGAGTAAAAATCACCGAATTATGGTCACTATCCCCAAAGTGCTCACCTACCTCTAATTCTAACACCTGGCCTGGTTCGTTACCCAGAACCAAATCCAGTATGGCCTCACCTCTTGTTGGCCTGTCTACATATTGTGTCAGGAAACTCTCCTGCACACATTGAACAAACACTGACCCATCTAACGAACTTGAGCTATAGCTTTCCCAATCAATATCAGGAAAGTTAAAGTCCCCCATAACAACCAATAAAACTTTGTCAGGGTATTTATACTGTCTAGACCCAACCAAACACAAACATTATGTTTTGGAAACACTGTGGTTTCAAGAACTGCTGACATCTGAAATTTAACATTCTTTGTCATGATGTTGTGTGAAAGGCTCACAATACAGGAAATAACAAAAGTAAGGCTCAAAAATCTAACAACTATTAAATTCACTTCTGATTCTACATTCTACATTTCCAAGAAAACGTAAGTAAATAAGTGGAAAAGATTTTTTTAATCCACTTTAATGAACTCTGAAAGGGATCTACATGTGTGTATATTTTTATCAATATCACTTCAACAATAAAGCTTCAATGACCGTATGGCTGCATTTTAAAAATCTATTAATATCTAATTTTCCTGATACTGAGCTTCAACCAAGCTGTATTCAATACTATTTTTATTTCTTTCTCTGTCCAGAGCATCCAAATATGAAGGAGAAAGCTGAAGTTAAGCATCTCTCGTCAGATGTACCCCTATCAAGGGAACATATGGTTGTGATTGCGAGTACAATACTTTATGTAACATATTCACAGATGCCACAGGGGATACATACAAACATTCAGGTGAACCACAGGTGAAGTCTTCATTGATTCATGTTCTAAAAGTCATGTGCTGTTTCACAAAATGAACCAATATCACAAGAACACAACTTGCATTAATATAGTTGTTCTATGCAGGAGCTTTACCCAACAAAAACTTAGTGAGTCACATTGATAGATATTAACACAGATGATCATGGGCTCAGTTAAAGAAGTGGATTTCATAGAGAGATTTAAAAGAGAAGTGAAAGGTAGAGAGGTCGAGGTTTAGGCAAGAAATTTTATTGCTTAAGGCCACTGAAGCTGAAGGCATGGCTATGAATGGTGGACACATACAGGCTTTTGAACACAAATATAAAAGAGATTTAAAACAATTGAGGCACTGTCATGCTAAGGTTTATTAAGGACGCAACGTGCGAGGAGAACTTTGGTAGTTGAGACTGGTGGCTACTGGGGTATGGATGAGGGTTTTAGCAACAGATAACAATATTGCTTATCACCTCTCTTGCTTCAAGTCAGAGTATCGAGTTAGAACATCGAGTCAGAACCATAAATAAAATCCAGACAAATGAACTCTATTGTGTGCCTTTCACACAACAAAGTGCCTCAGTTAAGTAATGACTATTGCAGCGTAATCACAGCTGTAATGTGGAGTGATTCATCAGCTAATTTTGACAGTGACATGAAATCATATTTATAAAGTATCCCAAATGACTTTATAGAGCCATTACAAAATAAAATATGACATTAAGTTACTTAAGTAGACATTGAGTCAGATGACCAGAAGTTTAGGTAAAGGGTACCATTATGAGGGGTACCTAAAAGGAAGAAACCGAGGTAGGCAGGCATTGAGGTGGACGAAGGGTAATCAGAAACTTCAGACCTAGGCTGGGTGGGACATTTAAAATCAGGGATACACAAGATGGCGGAATTCCAGGTGTGCAGATATTTCTGGGTTGGAGACGATTACTACCCTAGAGGTGGAAGTAAATATGAGTGTGAGAGAGTGTGTGTGTGAGAGTGTCCGACTGTGTGTGTGATAGTGTGCGTGTGAGAGAGTGTGTGTGTGAGAGAGAGAGAGGGAGAGAGTGAGAGTGAGAGTGAGAGTGTGTGTGTGTGTGTGTGAGTGTGTGAGAGAGAGAGAGAGAGAGAGAGAGAGAGAGAGAGAGAGAGAAGTTGAAAGGATTTACAAACAGGACAAGAGTGTGAAAGTCAAGACATTAACTGCCAGTCAAGAAGTGTTGCTCAGCAAACAAAGGGACAATTGGGGAACTGGAACTTGTTGCAAGGTATGACACAGGCAACAAAATTTGCAGAGGGTAGTATTGGCCTACTGGCCACAAGTGTGTTGGCAAAGTCAAATAGTAGCATGTTAATCAGGTAATCTGGCTCAGTGCTTTAAGATGAAGGATAAGTATCGGTCTTGAATTGAAAGATCTAATTTTGTTTTATTTTTGAATAGTGCCACGGGATGCTTCAAGCCCATCTGAAAGAAAAAGGTGAGGCATCAGTTTAATTTTTTTTAGCTAAAAGGTGATATCACTGAAAGAATAACACAGCTTTTGAACATATGTTTAAATCTCAGGGATGGCACTCTATGGAGTCAAAAACAAGTTACCAGTGAGTCACGCAATAGAAAACCCTGTTTTATAAATCAATTTTATCTGAATCTCTCTCTGGCTCAGTTCTAATATATAGTACTGGAACAATATTTTCTGATTCTGACAGAATAAAACAAAATATCTCAGCGATGCAGATAGATTGGAAGCAAAATTGGTGGACAAGACAGTAATTGAACAGTGGGAGATCTTCAAAGAAGAGATGGTTCAGGTATGGAGCAGGCACATTCCTACAGGATGGAAAACAAAACACGTCCAAAACCAGAGCTCCCTGGATGACTAAAGATATAAAGGCTAAATTCAGACTGACAATTTTAAACTGTTTTTAAATCATTTTTCAAGAATGAATAAGATAGGGTCAAACAGTGCATCAGAATACCTTATAAAAATGTTGAAAATATACAGCCAGTCAGGAATCAGTAGAAACAAAGAGAACTAACACTTAAATTGATGATCTTATGAAGGGTCAAAAAAATTGACTATAAGCCCCCTAACAGTTGCTGTTCTTTAGGATGGCGAATACATCAGAAGATAATGAGAA
Organism: Chiloscyllium plagiosum; assembly: GCF_004010195.1. Lineage (NCBI taxonomy): Eukaryota > Metazoa > Chordata > Chondrichthyes > Orectolobiformes > Hemiscylliidae > Chiloscyllium > Chiloscyllium plagiosum. The sequence goes on from NC_057727.1 coordinate 48,218,766, forward strand.
TGTGTAAAAATGGCAGTACATTAATCACAATGGATTTTAATTTTCTTATAGACTGGGGAAATCAATTCAGTAGAGGTAGCCATGAGGACAAATTCATAAAGTGCATTCAGAACAGTTTCCTGCATCAAAACGATGTGGATCTAACCCGGGGATCAGTCTATTTTAGATCTGGCAATTTGATCAATAAATGATCTCAGAATCAAAGATCCCCTTTAGAACAGTAACTATAACACTGCAGAGTTGGCTGGAGTGGACTGGGAAAGGGGTTTGGCAAAATGTAGGGTTTTATTTCAAAGGGAATGGAGTACAAAAGTCGGGTGGTCTTGCTAAAACTATACAGGACACTGATCAGACCACAGCTTGATTACTGAAGTAGTTCTGGTTTCCTCATCTAAGGAAAGACAACCAGACATTGGGAGGCAATCAGACAAAAGTTCACGAAGTTGATCCCCCAAGCATGGATGGATTTTATGAGGAAAGGCCGAGTAGGTTGGGCTTGTACTCATTGGAGTTTAGGAGAATATGAGGAGACCTTATTGAAACATGCAAGATTCTGAGGGGCGAGACAGAGTAGGTGTGGAATGTGTACTTCCTCTTATGTTTAGGACCAATGAGTTTACACCCGAAATAAGGAGTTAAATGAGATGAGGAGGAATTTATTTCTCTCAGAGGATAGTGAATCTGTGGCATTATTTACCACAGAGGTCTGTAGAGGCTGGTCTGTTAATATACTCAAGGCAGACATAGGCACATTAGAGTGGTGCTAGAAAAGTACAGCAGGTCAGGCAGCATCCGAGGAGCAGGAAAATCGATGTTTCGGGCAGGAGCCCTTCCTGCCTGAAACATCGATTTTCCTGCTTCTCAGATGCTGCCTGACTTGCTGTGCTTTTCCAGCTCCACTCTAATCTTGTCTCTGATCTCCAGCATCTGCAGTCCTCATTTTCACCTAGACATAGGCGGATGTTGAGTCATTGAGAGAACCAAAGGTTTATGGGGAAAGACAGAGAAATAAAGTTGAGGATTATCAAATTAGCCATGATCTCGTTGAATGGTGGAGTAAACTTGATGGATTGAATGGCTTACTTACGAATGATCTTATGCTGTCTGGATTTAACTTGACACTTAAAGATTTTGGAATTAATCTGGAATATGCTCAGTTCAATCATCTTACAATGTAGTTGAAAGTAAATGCTTATAGAAAAGAAATTTGACAAGTAACTGTTTCAAAATCCAAGTTGCAAATCTTTAACACATCGCTTAAAAACTGGAAATTCATATATATGAAACTAAATTGTCAACATATGTTCAGCAACCACCAGCTGCAGGAAATTTTAAGATTTTTGATGAGTAAGGATCTTTGTGCCGAGTACAATCCACTGCTGTATTAGATAAACTCACCTTTCTTTTCATTAAGGCGGAATTCAATTCAAATCTATATATAAATCTGGAATGCAACCCTGCAGTGTTTTCTGGTCTATCATGCATTTACCTTATAGATTGGAAAACATTAAATGACAAGTTCATGAAGTTAATCTCACATAGCATGGCAGATTGTACATTCAGCTTCAAATGCAGGAGATCTTGCCCCAAGTAAAATAAAATAGAAACAACAGTCTCAAACCAACACCATGCCTATCGTCTAATTAATCTAATCTCAGGCAATGCAATGTCAGATGAATCATGCTCTCTTACGAAAGAATGAGGAGCTAATGAATGTCCAAAAATGCTGGTCAGTTTTAAAGCAGCATGCAATACAACAACTTCTCTACTAATATAAAATAATGAAAAAAGTAAATTTAAAGCATTCTGACAGTCAAAGACCTTTTTGTGTTTTACTTCACCAGTTACAACTATACTGCAATTGGAATGAAATCAGACTAGTCAGAGCAGATTCATGTCAATATCCTCCAGCCTGCTGGTGAATGTAATATCTAAAATGAAATGCTTGACTTTGCAAACTTGACTTTCTTAGATGCAAATTAACTTGTCAACTTAAGCAGCAATGTGATTAGTTTTTCCATATGTGATTGCACCAATGTTACCAATGGTTCTATGGTTGTTTCAGCTAATGACAATGGAGGCAACATATCAGAAACTTAGTTAATTGAATCGTAAGGACAACACGGAACACAAAGAAATGCTAACAGAGAAAAGAAAATCGAATGCATCATAAAGTGAAACACATTGCTGAAATGATCCAGGTAAAATTTCTTGAATTGAACTGTTGAATGATTCTCTAGTGAAAAACTGAAGCAGTCGTATTTGATTATCTGAAAACATTTTTGCTACTGTACTGGCAACTGTAGTTATGGCAGTTATCATGAGAACGCATCTTTTAAAACCCAAAACCTATTTTAGGCTCCACAATGAGATAATAAATGCTAGTTCTGGCTTATATTGAAATGAACTAGTTCAATGACCTTTAGCACATGGATTTTTGCAAGTAAAGCTCAGAGCCTCTACTGATTTATGGCTAAAACAAAGTAAATAAATTTATTTTTGAACCAAAATAAAGTTAATGCATTTTGTTAAGGAGGGATAAATTGACTCCCTCTTTTCAACTTCCTTGGTTGTCCACAAAGAAGATTTGATTTTTTTAAGCAGGTTAAAATAGCCCACTCTAATTAATGCAGTTAACTCATTCACCAGAAATCTTAAGAATCCAATTATAAGGTTTTATACAGTGAAAGGAAAAGCATGATCTTCGTTGTTAACCCCAAGAAAAGTAATTATAGAGACACAACATCAAACACATAGACAAATAGAGGGAAAATGTTAAAAAGTGGATATTGCAGTGATTGTAATGAGATCAGCCAAGTGGACCTCATGGAATATGAGTTCCCTGACTGGGGTTGTTAGCCTGGTACAATCAGGGAGCCCTGGCTGACAGATATAAACAAGAGTACCAGAGGTTCTGTTTACTCTGAGAGCTGGCACTGAGTGACAAGGACAGTCCACTTATAAATGTGTTAACATCTCATGATTAGCTAATCTCATTTAATTTACATGCAGTTTGTAATTTTCCCACACTTTGGAGTGAAACCAGACAGGAACTATGATTGATAATCAAAATCAGGTAAGTGCTGGCTGCAAGTCGCTCAACATATCAAATTTGCTTCTTGACAGTGGCTACCCTCACCTTCCTTCTGTAGAGATTCACATCAGCAAAACACCAGCCTCACCACATCGTCAAGGCAATTTTGGAATTTAATTTTAATGTAATATCACTCTTCAATAACTTGGAGCTCACTGACACCTTCCATTGCAATGCTGCTGTCAGTCTGTACTGCACACTGGGTTAGGCACCCACCACAGGCCTCACAGCTTGCTTTCTGAGCACTCACACACTCTATGTCACTCGGATTCTCACAGCTTCTGACTTTTTTTTACTGCAGACAGAGACAGATGTCATGTTTGGCAGTAAAAAAGAGTTAAGGGTTAGTTAGGTGATTAAAAAAGGAGCAATCAGTGGAAATAGCTCAATTGACAGTGCATTACATTGAAGACTAAATGTCCCTGGTGCATGGTTAGTAAGATGATCGGTCCTTCATCAGTCAGGAAAAGTAACAAGTGCGTGAGTGAATTGGGAGTGTAGGAGGCAGGAAGGGTTAGGAGTTTGGGAGTATGGGATGTGAGAGAACCATCGGGGCAAGATGTGGCATGCGATATTGCTTGTGGTCAATCATGAGCCTTGGTGGAGGGGAGTATTGTGGCACAGAGAGTGAGTGTGGGTCTCACAGAGGACAGAAGGTAACTAAGCATCCTGCAGAACTGCTGTGCTTTGCTCCAGACCACAGGCAGGACAATGACCTAGTGGTTATTTTAACCAGTGCTTGACATAGTGCACTGTTTGTATTTAAACACTGTCTGTGACATGAATGGGATGACGTCCCGACAGCAGGACCTTGGCCATTTCAGAGCGCAAGACATTGCAGGGCAGATTCATGGAAATGTGTTGTGCACTTAATGTGGTGAGCAGAGGACAATCACCTAGGATTACGCACTCAAGCTCACAGAAAGAAACCCTCTCTGAAACTTCCTAAATTTGACACACTGTTGATTTTTGGGAGAATTTTGGTGTCAGCTGTCCATTTGTCTCAGGTGAGCCCTCTTGAAACAATAGCTAGAACAGATAATCACTATCCAGCCAAACAAAAACCCAGTAATTGACAATTTCACAGGTCAGTGATGTTGACTGAATCAAAAGTAGACAAGGCGAAGGGTCAGCGACCTTGTGTTTTTAGCAGTGGTACCCCTACCTCTGGGTTAGAAGGCCCAGGTTAGAGTCCCACCTAGTCCAGAGGTGTGTCATAACATTCCTACACAGGTTGATTACAAAATATCTAGACACAACAAAGAATATCCTCGTTGATTTGGTGGGAAAAGCCATTCAATTGTGTGCGATAGCACTTCTAGATTAAAAAAAAAGATACAAGAGCAATCAGCAGAAATAGCTCAGTTGAGAGTGTGTCAGTCTGAAGATATAATGGTTCCTGGTTCATTCCTGGGTTTTGGCAGAATATGTAGACACGGCAAAGCAATAGTAAGAAGCAGTGGAATATTTTTTTGGCAAACTGCTACAGGCTCGCGCAGTTAATTTTTAAAAAAAATGCAAAGTTGATTGCCACTTCAAACTTGATGTTTGATCGCAATTGAAAAGTGACTTAAATAATTTCAGGTTTATTTATTTGCTTGACTCAGGTTAGGGAGACAATAAATGCTTTCAATATGCAAGACAGTTCAGGGAATCATATGAATTGAACACAGCCTTGTTTAGCTGAATCTCTGTCCAAGATGACAAGTTAATGGTTTATCACATTTATTCTTTCGTACATGCTTACAATCTGTTTCTGGTCATTCTCACATTGAGAAGTCACATATTACAAGAGTAATTTGTCATTGCTAAGATGCCCCAGGCAGATGCAGACATTTACAAAAGCATGAGCTATAGCTGTACCAAGTGGGCCATTGGGACCTTAACATTGACCAGTCAGTGCACATGTCCTGTATAGCATCTTACTTGCTGTTTATTTTAATTGACTCATACCTCAATGGTCATTCAAAATCACTTTAACCCAAATGTGCCCTTTGCATTTAAGTTACAATGGCCACTAATGACCTTCTCTCCATCTCAAACACAGAAGTAAAACAATACAAACCACATTTAGAAGATGAGAAAATTCAATAATCCAATTACATTGCATCAAAGAAAGATTTATCATACTCTCAGCAATGTGGTCCATCACTTCTCTTAACATATTTAAATATACCAAGGTTTTTAGGTGAGTACATAACCAAATTAATAATGATTAAAAAATAATCTGTAACACTTGGTATTATTGGGTGTTCAATCTTCATTCACCAATTGCGTGCTATGCTTTCATTTAAATGAATTCTGCAAATTTATTGAAGCACAATTGAAGAAGTCATGTAAAACTACATCAGAAATGCATTTGTTTTGAGTTGTTGTTCCCCCTTATGTCTTAACATCACCTTGTAATAGTGCTTTGTTCAAACTGCTTTTTACATTCCTTAATGCCAGATGCAAATAAAATTCAATTATGTTTGTAAATAAAAATATAGACTACTTGTATATATGAAATGTGATTTCACTAATTAGCAACTGAAAGTGAAAATCAAATCTTAAAATTACAAAATTTGTCCTGACTCGAAACTGCTTGACTATCTTAATGCTTATAAATATGTCATATAGAATATTTTGACTCAACCCAAACAGGCATTTGATGACTGAGTCAGTTTGATACTGACAAAGCATTCCATTTCCGTCATAACTTTACAACTGAACCTTGCGAAATAAACACTTTCAAATATGAAAACCGAGGCTTATAATTTTCGTCCTCTCCAAACTTCATTTAATGCAAGTGCATTCATAAAATGCTGTTATTATGTTGACACAATGCTCTTCCAAGAAAAGAGGACAGAAGATAGGACAAAAAGAGAACAGCATGTGGCCCATTTATACTCAGCCCTCTAAAAAAATTTTGATAAAAAAAATGAAAATGAAAACATCTTTTGCCAGCTGACAGGATAGATAAAACTTCAGGTGCAATAAGGAATCATGCTGTGAAATGAATCCTACATTAGGCCAACACAGTCCACCATCTGTACATGTAAAATGTTGCACTCTGCCAATTAAAATAAAATATCCACAGGTCTGAGCGAATCACAAAATCTAACAGAAGCTTGGAATATATCAGCTTTTTTGTTATCAGTATAACTCATGGTAAGTCATTCTTGAGGAATTTAATACTATTGAAAATAGGTGAGAATCTTTGATTCATCATTGAGCAATCCAGAACAATAATACCAGTACTGCCCTCAAAGACTGAGCTCACTAAAGAAAGTTTTTTTTTGCCCTGGTCCATGCCAATTAATATATATAAGTTCTTTACTATGTCGCATGATGCCAACTCCAAAATATAAAATGTTCACATTTCCTGTACACTGGTTATCCCAAATACGGTGACAAGAATGAATAAAATTTGCAAAAATTGAAAAGCTCCCTTTAACAGCTTTCTTTGCCTATCAAATATCAGTAAGTCTTTCACAACATTTCCAAGTAAAACACTATACTTGGTGTAAAATATAGCAAACTAGATATTTGTATTAGAATTTAATACATGCATATAGGGATGCTTGGGACAAAAGATGACCATTAATGCGATACACATCAGTCAAGTGGACAGTGCTCGAAAAATTGGCCCTAGGGTAAGGCAGTAATGAACCAATCAGATATTTATAATGAGACATTTGTATCATCTCTCCAAAGTGAGATCCAAGACACTGAAGGAAGACAATTTTATAATTTAAAAATATAGCCTTTTCCCACAGGATTTTATTTTGTTAAATCCTTAACCACTGCTCGGAGTTCTTCCAAATTAGTGTTATCATGTGAGCTGTAGAGAATCTGATCAGATACTATTTGCTTTTCAACCATTTAAACTAATGGCAATAAAGCTAATCTTTACAAAAGCAATTTGCCAATTACAGGCAGATACTGAACAGTTCTAGATGTAGAAAAATGAATGCCATTGTCTTCTTTGACTAACAAACACAGAACGATGTTTGGTGGTACCCCTCAGAACAGAAAACTGTGGGCTTGAGGATCACACCAGACCTCTAGCAAATAATCCCAGCTGACACTTCAAGCTTAGTACAAAAGGAATGGAGATAACATCTTTCAAATGAAACATTAAACCAGGATTAAAGTACTGTTTTAAAAAAAAACAACAGTATAGATTTCCTTGTTCCCTGTTGAACCTTCATCCCTCAACCAATACCACTACAGATTGATCATCCTAATTGGTCATTTATTTCATTGCTGTTTGCAAATTTGCTACAAAGATGCTCAACATTTACAATACTGACCACACAGCACAAAACCTACTGGTGGGGTGTCAAGTGTTTTGTAACGTGCTAAGCTTGTGAAACTTGTGTATCCAAAAATATATTATCAGCAAAAGGCCAATAGGTCAGTAGTCTCTTGTCTGTTCATGGTGATTAATATCCTCCAAAAAGAAACACATGAAGACAAGAGCACTACATCACAGTTTTCATTTTATTAAGCAATTCGAAAGGCATGGTCGCCCTCCCCACCAGCCCACTTCATAAACTGAGTTGTCCAGATGTCAAAACATACAATAACATCAAAATTTTGAAGGTCCAAAATGCATATGATAGCTTTCTGAAATCAGTATTAAACACGAATGCCAGCTCGCAAAATGGACAAGAGTTAATCACCAACATTTTTTTCAGTTATTCAAATAGTATGTACATCTCTGACAAAGCCAGATTTTTTAACCATCCTTGATTGTCATTGACAAGGTGGGGGGGGGAATTCTTCTTCAACAACTACACACCTTGGTATTGCACGGTAATCCAAATGAAGTTAGGAGGGAAGCTAAATAAAGGGTTTTGACTCAGACAGTGAAGAAATCTAGTTATTGTTCCATATAATACGTGAAACATATGGAACAGGAACTTTTAGGTAGTGGATTTCTCTTGGATCTGCTGTCCTTACCCTTTTAGGTGGTAGAGACCATGGCTGTGGAAGGCACTTTTGTAGAAGGTTTGGCAAATTGGTACAGACACAGAATCACAATCATAGAAATATTACAATGAAAGTTGCAGCCATTCAGCCCATCTTGACTGCACTGGCTCATTAAATGATCATAATTACTTAGTGCCAATCTCCTACTTTTTCACCCACCCTTGTACTTTACTTTGATTCAAATAATTATCCAACGTCCTCTTGAATGTGACTTCTCCATCACTCCCACTGTATACAAATGGCAGGGGGAGTCTATATTCGGGGAGTGTGGGGGGGTTGGGGAGGGGTGGATGGAAGTCCAAACAAATGGGCAGCTTTGTCTGGATAGTTGAACTCATGTTGTTGGAGCTGCACACATCGAAGCAAATGAAGATTACCCCAACTCACTTCTAAAGTGTCTTATAGATGGACCAAGGGAAGATAATTAGACTTTCTTTTGTTGGAAATGGTTATTTCCCAGTACTTGTGTGGAATTAACTGCTACTTGGCAATTATCTGCACAAGCCTGAATGCTATGCAGTCTTGTATGCATGCATGGAGTACTGCACCATACCATGTGTTGAATATTGTACTGAACAGCGTGTAATCATCATGTCAAATAACTTAGTACTTACTTACTGTGTTGCTGTTAAGTGACTCAATAAGCAGCATATGGTACTGAGGCTGTGTTGAGAAGGCTTTCAGTACTTTGCTAAGCCAGCATGAACCACTTCATCAGCACTGATGAAACACTGGTACAGCACTCGCAGCATCCTGTTAAGTTACATTCCAATCAGTACCAATTGAACTGAACTGAATTTGAACGTGTACCATTCAACATGCCCAGAGCATTACATTCTTGGAGGCTAAACTGAATTATTTATACGGCAGAAAAGTTTTCCTAACAAAAATATGAAAATACCAGGTGGTCAGATTCAGAATAGATGGCGTGGCACAATTTCAGACCCAGGAAGTTTTTGTTATTTATTGGCCAGGAGGTTTATACCACACAATCGCGCAGTACAAGTATGAAGCACCTCCATGCGAAGCATTTGTGTGATAGCAAAGACACGATTTAGAATAAAGATTGGATATGGCAATATCAATGAACCCAGATCATTTCATAAGTCATAACAGTGAATATCTAGCAGCATGGATTTAAAATCAAATGGCAGTCTTGAAATTCTTCATCTATATCAATTTGTTTCCTAACCAGGATATGGGAAATTCTTTTTTCCTTTTCTCTTTTACACAAGTATCATTAATCCATGTGCATTCCACAACCATACACTAAGTGTACAACCCAAGCATACACCTGTTAATGTCTCCTCAAAAAATAGCAGACATACAACAGGTTTTAACTTACAACTCTTCCTCTTGAATATTCATTCCTCTGCCACACAGATGACAATTAACTGGGGTAAATGAGTGCCCAAGACATCAAGTCCAACTCTTTTCCTATATCGTGGGAAGATACCGAATAAGATGGCTATGATTATAGACTCACCATGTAGAGAGACAAATATCGGATATTACAACATATCACATTGGCTGCAATGCACTGCAGTACACTGTCTTGATGGTGGAACTACAAGTTATCAGTTGGTTACATGCTAACTGAAAAAAAGTAAAAATGACTGATTAAAATTGTAGAGAATAAAGTTGCCAGACAGAACAGAAATAGATTTTTGTACTTCTTCAAGGCTGTCTTGGCATATTAACATAACAAAGGATGCAAACGTTAAAAACATTACTCATAAGCAAGCACCGATTCAGAGACTTTAATGTTAAAATAGCATCTCTTCAGCCATTTTGTCCACTGTCATCAGCTGAAATCCGTAACAGAAACATGAAATATCTCATTGATGTTCTTTCCACTTGGATTAAAAACATATCTATTGTCTATTCAACATGTAGAATGCATGAGAAAAGTTCAAAACACACAAAAGGGAAAAATAATGTTAATTTTCCAAATGGACCATGTCTTTTAAACTGTTGACATTTGTATACAAACTTTGTCTGGTTGTCCAGTGATAGCAGACTAATAGGCAATGATCAACTTCACAGACCTGAAAACAGCGGCCACTTTGTTTAAAGTAAACCTCTACTTTAGCATTGAAACCTTGCTTTACAAACATAAATGCTTTATTTCTGATCATTTGTGTGCACATTATTAAAGTAAATATCAAAGCATTTGCATGGTGATTAAGCTTTTTGCCAAAATTCCAATAACAATAAGTGCACAAATGCAGGAAATCAGGAATTTTCTCATGTTGTGACGGTCTGCTGTAAATCTGGCAGATGAATGCCCAGTTCCCTGGATATGGAACATAGTGTGCCCACATTCTTGGGTCAAAGTTATAACAGCCAATTAGCAAACTCTGGGAAGACGTTTTTTTAGGTGGACATGCTTTCCATACTCGTGACGATGGGAAAAGCAACAAAACTTTTCAGTTTGTTTGTTCATGCAATGGGAGCATCTCTTGTTAGGCCAGCATCTGGTACCCATCCCTTATTGTCCACAGAGCAGTTACAAACACAATGGGTCTGTTGGCAAGTGTCAGCCAACCATCTACACCAATCAATAATGGTTCCATGGTCACCACTGAGTCAGTTTTTAAATTTCGATTTTAGTGAATTCAAATTTTACCATATCTGACAGTGGAATTCAGACTGAGGTTCAATGACATTCCCATTAAACCTGTGTCATGCCTTAATCTTCAAACAAAATTGAGTTTTTAAGCAACAGAGACATGAATGGTTAGGCATGGCTCACTAGCTTTCTACACTTGTAGAGACTACTTATAATAATGATTTAGCGCAATCCTTAAAATGTCAATTTGAGAGATTTATGTGGCCGATATCCTGTGGAACTACTCTATACCAGAATAAAGAATAAAAGGAAAGTAGATCCACTCAACTCCAAGATCATGCTGGACATCAAAGATAACCCTTCATTTACTTTGCTCCACCAGTCTTGCTCCACCCTTTACTTTGCTTAATCTATGCTCAAACATAAAGAGTGAGAAGTCAGGCTCCTTTGTCACGACAAAATCATCCTTTTGGTTGTATCACCTCCCTGCACCTTGTTATCTACTAGGATCTGGCAGTGATGCCCGACACTAAATGGAACTAGGGAACAGATAATGGTTAAATGCCAATCAAGGCGTAATGAAGTCAGAACTGCGTGTGTGTATATGAGGAACAAGTAATCAGTTTGTTGCAGTTTGCGGAGTGTGAATTAGAATTGAAACCCAGTATTAAAGTGTAGGACAAGGCTCTGGTATTTAACACATCCTGCCTATCATGCCCCCTTACCTTCCCTGACATTGGCACTTTCTTAACTTTCCCCTTTCCAACTTCATTTTGCCCATGAGACCCCTTTTTTTGGATTTCTTAGGCAATTCACAATAAACTGTTAACCACACAATTTCCCTTTCTGGCATCCATTGTATTAAAATCAGACATTGTTCTTTCTCTAAAAATACTAATCCCCATCCTTTCAAAACTGTTGGCATTACATGATTGCTTAATAAGTTAATAGAATGACTGAACATTTTCAATCCAGCTTTCCTTTCTATGTATACTGAACAAGTTGCCTCCCAACTCATCGCATCCCTAAGTTGTAAAAGCGCCTTGGAACATGTCTTGAATTCAGCATTTAGCTTTATATACCTAAGTTGTAGTGCTACAGGGTAGATGATAAACTTAAAGAAACTTACTTATAGTGGTCAAAATACATCATTACTGAAGCTATGTTGTCAAACATTCTTCTGTATTTAAGAATTATTTAAGAAACAAATTAGAAATTCAAAAGCAAGTAACCTAAATAAAAGCCACCAAAATTAGGAGTCGATATTTTATTAGACATAGAAGACCATCGGTCTCTCGTGTCTTAACATCTACGGTTTTCTGATTCATCAACAACTTGCTTCATTCAGCAGTCACTGGTAAAAGATTCTTTAGAAATTTGATGTTGATAATAACTTAAAAAAAATTGCAACTCAGTAGACAAAGAAATAGCAATAAGCACAATGTGCCATTAAATTTGAGAAAACAAGTGATTATTTTTAGATTTGTTCTTTAAAATTCCACTCATCTATGCTGGTGTTTTTGAAATGGAACAATAGTGAGGAAAGAAAGATATGTATTGAATATTTGAAGGCACTCAAGCTGAAGTCTAACATGTTAGGAGACATCTGTGCTGCCTTCACGGTGAAAGAACAAGAGACCTGTCAAAGTGACTTGTGATCTCCTAGAGGAAAGTTAAACATGGATAGGTATGACTGGTGCATCACTACAGGGCACTATTAAGAGCCCCATCTGCAGCTGTCTTTGAATTTGCTATAATTGTGAGAAGCAGAAATGATTGCTGCTCATTACTACAGCCACATGGCTGGAAGGCTGCTATCACTGTGGTGGAGATACTGAACGAACATCACTTTAATGAGGTGTGCAATGGAAAACAGGTAGCTTCAATTCCTCAGAATATGGCCAGCTGTTGCCATAGAAACAATAGATTTGTTATTGTCTGTTACTGTGGCACTTCATTTTGAACATGTTTAGGGTTGTTTCAGAGCAAAACATCTTTGATGTCAGGATCCATAATTTGCTAAGGTTGCAATCTGTCCATTTACAGTGAGATACCAAAACTATGATACTGTAATAGAAAAAGACAAATGTTGGAAGATAATTCTATCTTCAAAATAGATTTTCTTATTAAAAAGGTTTGCACAAATTTCCTGCCCCATCCTTTACTGACAGAATACCAGCTGTACAGAACGGTTCTTTTCAACATTAATACAATACAATTATAACAAGAAATATTCTGTCTTTTTAAGTTCCTATCTCACCGGTAATGAACAATGATTATTAGATATATACACATCTCATCAAGAAGGTTGTATTCGTAATTTAGTCAAAACGTACTGGCAATGATGCCAAATTTATTGCTAATTCTGGAAAAATAAAATTTCAACTCACTTTCGATTTCAAACCTGTGCAGTCATCCATTCTTGGGACCAATCCAAATATACTGCAGCCCTGCTCTATCATGGTCCGTGGGGATCACATCTCAAGACTACATTATAACTGAGACTGTGTTGATTCAGATTTCAAATCTGTTTTAAATGTATGCTCGTGTATGCCATTTTCAGTCCAGTCAATTATTTTTCAGTGGCAGTGGTGTGAGAATTTTCCTTTTGTGCTTTAGTAGATCTGATTTCTCATTGATTATTGTATGGGCATCTGATGTAGGACAGATGGTTCTGTCCTATATGTGACCCTAATGCAGAGAAAAACATTGTATTTAATTGCAGCAGGAAAACCTCACTGGCTCAGTCACTTAATTAATCAGGAGGTAGCCATCTAAGCTAATTTAGCTAATTAATTATCAATTAATATCATTGCTTGGTTCATAAAAAACAGTTGTGAACATTAAATGCATTTATTAAATACATATTTCAGTACAATGTGAGACCTGAAATTAAAACATTTCACCAATTTTCATTTTCTCACGGTGTTTTCTTGGCAGTTCTTTCTTGCAGTGGTCTATCACTTGTGGAGCATTTAAATGGTTTAATGATTTTGAACATATCATGAACAAGACCACTGTGGAGTATAAAGCACCCTTCACCACCACCTTTGGACTTCAAGGTGTCCTCAGCACCACCTACCGTGTGGCCAAGTGTCCACAACTGCAATGTGATATGTGCTGGAAAGGAATGCTTTGCAAGGATTTTTTGTTTGCAAAGTGCTTCCAACGTTTGTTCTAACACTGTGCTTTGTCCGCGTATTTCAATTCCCTTCAAAACTAAAAGTCAGATAAAGCATTCAGTTCAGACATAGTCTCATAATTTTAAGGAGAAAGTGAGGTCTGCAGATGCTGGAGATCAGAGCTGGAAATGTGTTGCTGGAAAAGCGCAGCAGGTCAGACAGTATCCAGGGAACAGGAGAATCGTCGATTCTCCTGTTCCCTGGATGCTGTCTGACCTGCTGCACTTTTCCAGCAACACATTTCCAGCTCATAACTTTAATGCCATCACAGATTGGGGAATTTCCAGATGGAATTTCTGCAGTCTGGCAGACAATCGATGGAATTCCATTGTGTAAACAGCAATGGAACTACCTCCCTGGTGCAATTTTCCTCCCACAGCTTTTTCCCACAAGTGCTTCTTTGAAAGTAGCACGGTTACATGACCTGGCCATTCACATGCAGACAGACCAGCCACTCAATTCACTGTATTACTGCTCACGATGGCTCAGTGGTTAGCACTGCTGCCTCACAGCATCAGGGTCCCAGGTTCGATTCCAGCTTTGGGCAACTGTCTGTGTGGAGTTTGCACATTCTCCCCATGTCTGCATGGGTTTCCTCTGGGTGCTCCGGTTTCCTCCAACAATCCAAAGATGTGTAGGTTAGGTGAATTGGCCATGCTAAATTGCCCATCGTGTTTGGTGCATTAGTCAGAGGGAAAGGGGTCTGGATGGGTTACTCTTCGGAGGGTCGGTGTGGACTGGTTGGGGCGAAGGGCCTGTTTCCACACTGTAGGGAATCTAATCTAAACAGATTAAATTGAATACAGTGTTTTCTCAGACAATGTAACAATAACAGATGCATACTTCAAACCAATTAGAAGATTCAAATTAAATACCCTTTGTCCAAAATTTATCATAACACAGAATACCTTTACTTTGAATCCATTTGAATCAGTTTCAAGAAATATGCCCAATGATTGATGTCATGCCCTTGCAAAATGATTGAATGAGCAACTATGGAAAGGTTTCAAACAGTCAAAGTCACATGAGGAACAGATACATTTCTTTGGCAGATGAGTAAAAATGTTCTCTTTCTGAAAAGAAATACAGCACAAAAAAAATCTAACAGTTACCCACCATTTTTGAAAACATTCATATAATTTTCCAGTCATGTTAAATATTTTGTCAATTTGGAATGTCAATGTTTGCGTCTTGAAAGAAAAAAAAACACCTCATGCACTTCTCTAAATAAGCAAGTGTGAAAAAAAGAGGAAAAATATTTGCAAAAGTTTCATACGATCAATTACTTTCATAACAATTTAATCCATATTTCATTTCTGTGTTTAATGAGGCAATCAAAATATTAAATGGTCCAACTCAAAATGCAAACTTTATTTGATTACTGATTAAATCAGCTCAGGTCTATCATCTCCTCAACGTACAGATTATATTTATCACAAGTTCGAAATATCATTTGCAAAGGCCAAGCTAGTTACTTCTTCTGAATGCTAGGGCAAAGACTGTGACAACATGAGAAAATTAAGAGGCTGGCCATTCTGTGATCATTTATCTTCTGACTAATGACACTTCCCAACCTCTACAAAGGTGAGTGTAATGGAACACCCTTCACTTGTTGGATGAGTGCAGCTGCAACAACACTCCAGAAGTCTGTCATCATTCAGGACTGAGCAGTCCATTTGATTTATGCCCCACCTGATTTACATCCCACTCACCACCTTGAGTATTCTATCACTCCAGCACCAATAAACAGCAGCAGCAGTTTGTACCATCTACAAGATGCACTGCCACAATTTACCAAGGGTCCTTCAACTTACCTTCCAATCTCTTACAGTTTGGAAGAAGAAGAAGAAGAACAAAAGGTGCAATAATTCCCCTCCAATCCATTCACTATCCTGATTTGGAAATACATTATTGTTCCTTAATGGACGCTGGGTCAAAAAGCTGAATTTGCCTCCCTAGCAGTTCCGTCTACAGTACATAAACTACAATAGTTGAAGTGGGCAGCTCAACACCACCTTGCCAAATGAGAAATTTGTAATAAATGCTGACCTTGCCCACTTTTCACGAACAAAGAATGCATGTGGTGGGGGAATGGTGGAGATGGGTTGGAAAAGTTGGGATGCATCAAGACTGACACGACATTTCTTTTCCCCAAAAAGAATCGCAGATAATCATAATCCAACTTCTCATGTGAAATTTTGAGGCCTATCTTATGAAGATGTGGGTGTACTGTATCTTTAAGAGAGTTAGACGCTAGCACAGCACGAATTATTACCTCTCAATAAGGTAACAATGCAACGCTTGGTCAAATGGTAGATTAGCTGGGTTGCCTGGAAACAACAAAAGAGATTCAAATTAGGCTCCAAAAATACCAAATTCCAATCAAGTTTGAATTTAGTATATTGACAATCTTAAAAGCCAATGACACAATCCAATGGTTTGGCGGTATAAGACTGAAGACTAAACTGAACAGTTGGGAGGAGAGCTGCCAAGCCACCAGCATGTAAAGACTCCTGAAAAATAGCTTCCTTAAAGGTACCTTTATCAATCAGTAACCTGTGAAATAGAATCCCCAAGAAGAAGAAAAGAAGACAGTAAGACAGAGAAGAACTGAAAGCTGCCTTGTTTTGAGATAAGAAGTTTTGTGATTGTAAATCTTAATCAGGATTTTTATTTGATCACTATTGTAGAGAGGAAAGTAAAAGATAGGTTAGAGGAAAGAGTTGTATATAGTTGTTAGTTAATTATTCTCTGTTACATTTTAAGAAATACAGTTGTTAATTTTTGCTTTAAATAGTTCTTGGCCTCTCAAATTTTCACAGGTTACTGCACAGGTTAAATCTTTTCTGTGTTGTTGGTTTAAATTAAGCAGGAGGGTCGAGCCCGTGTCATAACACCTAACAAGGACATAATTGAATGTACTGTTCCAGCCTAGAACTAATTTGAAAAAGGCAGAGTAGGGGGCAGAAAGCTGGTCCACTTTTCTGTGCCAACTGCAAATTTCAATGGCAACAACTGCATTTGCGTGTCACCTTGTGGAAGGATTCTCCGCTGTGAAGTTGATGAGGTAGATGTGCCTTTTTCTAGTTTTAAAAAGTGTTCAGTGGTCCCCGCAATTTTGAGGTCGCCTCTCTCTCTCACACACATTTGCCACTTTCAATTCAGACACAGGAACTGCCATTGTTTTGTTCTAAAGCAAGGCTAGGAGAAAGTGAGGACTGCAAATGCTGGAGATCAGAGTCGACAAGAGATCAGGAATGAGGCTTGTGGGCCAGGGTGGCTGAGAGATAAATGGGAGGGGAGTGGGGTTGGGGGGAAGGTAGCAGGGAATGTGATAGGTAGATGAAGGTGGGGGTGAAAAAGGTCAGAGAGGATAGGTCTAAAGGAAGCCTGTCTGATCACGTTAAATTGGAGGTTAAGCACTCCATCTTGCAATGCCCTCTGAACATGCGACTGAAAATAATCACATTGGAACCTATTTGCAATGTGCAGCAGGGTCGGGTCCCAAATGTTGTCCTGACCCCAAAAGGAAAATCCAACCTCTGCAATCTCAGTTTTGCTGATATCTGGCAAAGTTATCTCAGTGCACTATTCACAGCTGATCGCATGCGAATAATTGTTTTTATTTATTCTTTCATAGGATGTCAGCTTCACTGGCAAGGCCAGCATGTATTACCCACCCCTTGAACTGACTGATTTACCATACCACTGTTAACAGCCAGCAGCAATAATGTGCGTCTGAAGTCACAGGTAGGTCAGACCAGGTAGGGACAACAGGTTTCTTTTCTTAAAAGGGAATGAGTGAATCAGATGGGGTATTTTTGTTTTTATAACAATTGATTATCATTTCAGGAACATCATTGTTGATGTAATATCAATGCCAGCTGCTGTGCTAAGATTTTGATTCATATTCCCAATGCATTACCCTTGGCATAATATTTGGAAAAGTCGACTGAATAGATAGTATTGGGATATTGAAGCAGCACAATGATTTCTTACACCGTCACAGTATCGAATTATCCTAGCATTTCCAACCCAAATTGTGATGAGAGAAACACTGGCAGACTTTTGACAGAAGGTACACCTCTGGCTCCCTCTGCTGGTTCAATTGCAATCCAACAAGCACAGCTGAAACCACTGTCTCATTTTGATCTCCTATCCTCCAGTTTGTGTCCTTGCAGTGAAACTGACCAGAGAGTGAAAACAGCTCATATTCAAAACCTGTTCACTAATACTGAAAGTCTGTCTCGGACTAAGTGTCCGACAAGTACTCAAGTCTGAGGCAAGTGCTGAAATATTAAGTTCACTTTTGTGTTAATTAATTTGAATTACTGGATGTTTACACTTTTTACTGTTAAATTGAAATTATTAGGAGCAGATCAGCAAAAAACTCCATGGCAATTAATGATCTGGCATTTGTTTTGTTTGAGGAAGGCCAGAAACTTCATGTGAAATCTGGTTGTACTGGATTCTGCATCATTTTCAGTTGCCCTTTGAAATCCACTGGGGACAGTTCGGGAAGATCTGGGAAGTCTTTCCGGTACATTCTATGGAAAACCTGTGACATTTTTTCCAAATAATGATGCATAAGCTGGCAAAGAGATGATTTATAACAAAAACCTGCTTTAAGTTGTCCACTTCAAATCATTTCATCTTCCTTTGGTTAGTACCTTGGAAAAGTCCTAGGTGGACCATATAGTGGTAGGAACAGGGCTGACGAAGAACCCTCACTGACGTAGTCAAGAAAACGATCCTGCAGTTTCCGATATGGTCGCTGCCTCATGGGCTTGAACTCCAGGATCTTTAAATCCTTGCATTTTACACATGCCTCATGTGGAAAGATACATGGAAATCACTCATAACATTGAAAATTAAAAGGCTGATGTTAAGCACAAAGGGGAAGGATTGAAGTGAAAAATGAAGCAGCAAAAGAAATAGCAAGGTGTAAGCAACCAGACAGCAAAGAGAGTTGAGGAAATGGCAACATGTAGTACAGCATGAGGAGCAGTGATAGCCCAATGCTCGAATTGTGGAGAACATAACTATGGGAATGCCAAGAATTAAATAAGGCTGTCGAGCGATTTGACATCTCGAACAACAGTTTTGAAATCATTTTGCTGTTTTTGAAATGTAATCATGGATATTACGTAGACAATGTGACATCAAATCTGCATACAGTAAGTTCCCATATTCAGCAATGAGACAAATGACCAATAGCCAGTTCATTAGGTTATGGTCGTATTAGTCGCAGGACATACATTGGTCATGGTATCAAAGAAATGCCCTGTTGTTTCTTTGAACATTTCATGCTCACTTCAAGGTGTGGACAGGATCTTGGATCATGTTTGCAGCCAAACTAAAACTTTACATAAAGTTTGTATGAATGATATTGGTTGGAAACATGAAGCAGGCCATAAATCTAGTCTGGACAGGAAGATTGTTCATCGATAAGCAAGATCTTCTGAAAATTACCAATAAAATGAATTAAGTTTTTAAAGCCTATCCAAAGAAGGCAATAGAAAAGAATCACTCTCATTCAAACATAATTTTGATTCTTCATGAATGTGCAATACCAAATAGATGAGTGAATTCTGCTTGCTTCACTGTGTACAATTCTTTATCCACAATCAATTGTACGTAATAAAACCGGTGATATATCAAAATATCTGATGCAGATTTCTGATCGCAGAAAACAACAAAAAAGAATGTTTTCCATCGTGAAATGTCACTAAAACAGAATATGTTGCAATTCTGAAATGGATTTGTGGAATCTCAATACTATGAAATGGCAGAGAATAAGGAAATCCAGAAGATGATTACTTCTTCCATTTTCTGACACCATAAATTTCTTCTGTTTATTGTGCTGGGTATAATCAATATTATGATCAGTATTGTGTAATTTAGTTCCTATTTTGCTGCCAGCTGCTGTCAACACACAAGGCAATGACCTATTGTTCTTAATGTGCAAAGTCTATATTGATGGATTCATGATCACAGCATAATCTCTCTGCAGGTTCATTATAGAATAATCAACAGTTGAAATTGGAAAAAGAATAAAATAGCCAGCATCTGGTAATAGATTGAAAAATAAATCGACAGCACCACTATGACAACTCTTAACACCACAGATAACAACTCATCTGAAACAATTTTTCCTTGTACTTTGCATTGTTGGTGATGATATGCATTAAAACAGGTGTACACTTAAAGCATACCTGCCTCTTCATAAGTCCTGATGAACGGCTTATGCCTAAAACATCGATTCTTCTGCTCCTCGGATGCTTCCTGACCTGCTGTGCTTTTCCAGCACTACATTCTCGACTGATCTCCAGCATCTGCAGTCCTCACTTTCTCCTACCTATCTCTTTACCCTTTTAAACTATACACAAATAGCACTCCTAATTTAATTTGTGATCATAAAAGTAGAAAAAAAATCTAATTATAGTCTCATTAAGCAGAGCTGTGAAGAACGTGTACAGGTTATGCACCAGAGTGAAGCAACGAAGCAAAACCTGTGATGTATCATGTTAAGGAATTTTCTGTCTCATAGCAGGGTAGCTGCAACTGTTGGCTAGTCCCTGGTCCAGCAGCAGGAGCAGCAGTTAGTTAGGACTATAGGGAGTAGATGAAGAAATCAGCTCTGACTAGCCCAGTCAGTAAAACACAACATAGTCAGCTATCAAAGACAAATACATTGAATAAATACGTTAAATACATCACAATAAAGTGTCTGCGATAGAGACATGTCGAGTCAACCAGCCACACCTCATTACTCAGCAGCAGGAAGGTCATAAACACCCTACATTTTGTGAGATTAAGTCTTCCCAGTCACACTTAGAGGACAAAAAGAAATGGATGCTTTTCTGTGCATTATTCACAGAATCATAGCATCGCTATAGTGCTGAAGAAGATCATTTGGTTTTCAAGCAAAGGTCAATCCACCTAGCCCGTACATGGCCAATTTACTTAACTTGTACATGGCCAATCCACCTAGCCTGTACATGGCCAATCATATATGGCTATTCTACCTAGCCCGTATATGGCTAATCCACCTAGCCAGTGCATGGCTAAACCACCTAGCCTGAACATGGCCAATCCACCTAGCCCGTACATGGCTAATCCACCTAGCCTGTACATGGCCAATCCACCTAGCTCGTATATGGCTAATCCACCTAGCCTGTACATGGCCAATCCACCTAGTTCATATATGGCTAATCTACCTAGCCTGTACATGGCCAATCCACCTAGCCCGTACATGGCTAATCCACCTAGCTCGTATATGGCTAATCTACCTAGCCTGTACACGGCCAATCCACCTAGCCTGTACATGGCCAATCCACCTAGTTCATATATGGCTAATCTACCTAGCCTGTACATGGCCAATCCACCTAGCCTGTATATGGCTAATCTACCTGGCCTGTACAAGGCCAGTCCACCGAGCCTATACAAGACCAATCTACCTAACCTGCGCATCCTTGCACTGTGGGATGAAACCAGAGCACTTTGCCGAAACCTCACATGGACGGGGTAGAATGTGCCTGCTCCACACAGACAATCACCTGAAAGTGGAATCGAACATGGGTCCCTGGCGCTATGAGGCAACAGTGCTAACCATTGAGCCATCGTGCCACCTTCAAGTTTGAAAATTCGACCCAAGTTTATTTTGTCAAGCACCCTGGCAATCCACATGCATTTTACCAAAGGCCAGTACCAGAAATGTGACACTTTGATTCAAATGTGGTCACTGCCACAAGATACACAACTTTCCTGGCTGCTTGCACACAGCCACGCCCACAAATAATCTTTGCATAACCAATAGGTAGCACTAGGATTTAGTTAAGATTCAAAGATGTAGATTGGTGCACTTTGTGTCTTCCACTGTGTCTCACACCTGCACACACACACCATGGGTGCTGGGGAAAAAAAATAAGCACTACCGCAGTTAGGTGGTAGTGTGGGGAAAAAAAAAGATTCAAAGATGTGCGACTTTACATTAAAGTGTTTGCATGCTTCATGGGAGTACATTAGCTTTGCAATTGGGTCACTATTATTTCCTACTTGATGCAACTGACGGGTTGATAGTTCTTCTTGTTTTTGTATGCATTTCATTCACTTTTGCACAACCGCCACTCTCTTTTTCACAATTAGTGGATGACAGCTCACTGTGAGCCTTGTAAATACATGGAAATTAACATGCAGAGGGAGTAACAGTGCAACTATGGCTGAGCAAATTATACAAAAGATTGCTGCTTAATGTAGAAACTGGATCTCATGATCCTCTCACTATCATTGTGAAACAGAATGATTACAATTTTTGAAATGTGATCAATTACAAATCATTTAGATAGTTTATTTCCTTCTCATTGAATACAATGAGTTAATGCTAAAGCAAATGCCACTGATTTAAATTAATCTCAATCCCTCCTGATAAAACAAAAGAATGAGAACATTTGAAAATCTAAATGGTTTCTCTCTGAGCTAAGTGTATTTTGATCAGTCAATCTTAGCATTCAATTCAGAACAAGTGTTCAATGCAGACTTCTTTTCACTTTATTTCCTAATCTAAGTTTTAGTCTCTACCTCTCAGTAAACCACATCAACAACTTGCAGCAAAAAGAACTTATTTCTATTATTTCCTTTCTCATCCTTCATATTTTATGGTTGGTATAATAGAAATGCCTCCACCCAGCAACACATTGAGCTTGTACTCACTGGAATTTAGAAGAGTGAGTTGGGGTTGGGGTTGGGGTTGGGGTTAGGGTTGGGGTGGGGCAGGGGGGAGGAATCTCACAGAAACATAAAATCCTGACGGCACTGGACAGTCTAGATGTGGGAAGAATGTTTCCAGTATTGGGCAAGTCCAGAACTATGGGTCACAGTCTAAGAATAAGGGGTAAATCCTTCAGGACTGAGATGAGGAAGTATTTTCTTCACTCAGAGTTGGGAACCTGTGGAATTCTCTACCACAGGAAGCTGTTGGGACCAGCTTTGTTGGGTATATTCAAGAGGCAGCTGGACATGGCCCTTGTGGCTGAAGGGATCAAGAGGTTATGGGGAGAAAGCAGGAGCTGCATAATTAGCCATGATCATACTGAAAGGAGGTGCAAGTTCTAAGGGCTGAATGGCCTACTCCCACACCTATTTTCTATGTTTCTAAATCAGTTGGAAATTATTTCCAGTAAAACACCACAGAAAGGGACATTTAATCTCTTTAAGACGTGGTTGTCTTCTCGGAGTACTGTTAAATGAGATGATACCTGTTGCTTATGTTTGACATGATTTCAAGGGTAGTATAATAGCAGTATTGGGCTTGAATGCTAGGTTTTAAACTTCTGCAATCTCAATGTAATTTAACTCAGTTTAAAAGCATCCTTCTGACAAGAATTGCCTTGAAGATAATTTCAATGGATAAATGGTCAAAATTTCCAAACTGTGACAGCAACCTTACCTACTTCAAGTTAAAACATGCCCACAGTAGTGTGATATTTAACAACTTTAGCGCATCAATGACGACTTAAAGTTCACAGTTTAAAGCTGGTTCTGAGAACTGGATGGAGGAGAGAATTAGAAAATTATACCCCAGTTTGGAAAGTCAAGCGAATGAAGGATCATGAAACAAAGTCTGGAACAAACGACTATTCAGAAACATCTGTAGTACTAAGGCAGAAGGGAGAAGAATAAAAAAACTACAACTACTAAAGGGAGAAATGTTAGACTTAGTGCGATTTTTAAATTTGTTTAGGTCAAGACCATTCTATTGCACATATCATGAACTGTCACTGTCGGGCCCAGCTTTTGCCCAAAACGTCGAGTTACCTGCTCCTCGGATGCTGCCTGACCTGCTGTGCTCTTCCAGCACTACTCTGATCTAAACTCTGGTTTCCAGCACCTGCAGTCCTCACTTTTTCTCAGCTTTTTCAAAATTGCACAAATATCGTACACAGTTCAAACTTTAAGATACTTTGTAAAAAATATATTTCATCTCAGAATATGTCCGTCACACACAAAACCAGCAATTATTTCTTATTCCTACCTGTTCTGACATGGTGCATGCACAAATAAATACCAGTACTTCAGAAAGCACCAAGTGTCAAGCATGTTTATGTGAGATAGATAATAGGGTGGCTCAGTGGTTAACACTGCTGCCCCACAGTGCCAGGAACCTGGGTCCCATTCCAGCCTCGGGTGACTGTCAGTATGGAGTTTGCACATTCTCCCCATGTCTGCGTGGGTTTCCTCCAGGTACTCTGGCTTCCTCCCACAGTCCAAAGATGTGCAGGTTAGATGAATTGGCCATGCTAAATTGCCCATAGATTCAGAGATGTGTAGGTTAGGTGTGTTAGTCAGGGGCAAATATAGGGTAGTGGAATGGGGCTGAGTGGGTTACTCTTCAGAGGGTCGGTGTGGGCCTGTTTCCAATCTGTAGAGATTTTATGAACAGGATAAGTCTAAATCAGTTAAGGATAACACGTTGCCTTTTTATACACATGTACCAGCAGGCCGCCGCCAAATGAATTGAAACTTTTCCAAAATGTAATAATAGGATTTAAATCTTCATATAGTTCCAATCAATATCAATTAAACCTGACTAATTATCCTGCATGTTACAATGGATTTTGTGACCGAAACCAATTTATCAAAGTGAAATCTAAAATAATTTAGATTCATATGACAATGTGGCATTATTCACAGAAGACAGACATTCAGGAATAAACTGAACATTGCTCCTGCAAAGAAATGTCAATCATATAAAATTGGCTCATGGGTTTTCAATAATGTTTGATATCTGCTTCATATTCTGAAGAAAATAAAATGTACATGACATGCAGCAAGAAACTGACATCAGCAAGCTTTTCAAATGAACAGATAAGGGTCTCAAAAACATTTAAAGCTTCCACAGTATTTTGCCTGGCCAATAAAAGCTTCAACCATTATGAAATTTGTATTTCATTAATGCTTTATGATACTTATGAATTCTTGCTGTGATAATTACCTTCACTGGTTAGCTTAATAGGCCCCACTGGGAACAATTCAAAGTTGTGCAAAGAGTGCAATCTCCCTTCACTGCAGAAAGCTGCACAAAGGGTCTTCCAGAATCAATTAAACATGGGTGTTGAACTAATACATTTACATTGTAGTAAGAACATGAAACCAAAGGCACCAGTTTGCAGGTAATGTGGACAACTGACTTCATGAGAGAAAAAACAGATATTCTCTGCCCTCAACATACAGGAACAGACAGCAATACTTACATGAATTGTCAAGGTTTGGAAGGATATGGACCAACACAGGCAAGTTGGACTAGTTTAGTTTGGAAACATGGTTGGCATGGATTAGTTGGGCTGAAGGGTCTTTTTTCATATTATATGACTCTTTGACTGTGCAACAATACAGAGAGTCTGAGGGAATTCTACTTCTTCAAAAAATGGCCCAAGTTTCAATATTTATGGACAGTAGCTGCTGCCTTTAATGATGTCAAGATTTGAGGAAACATATCAAATTTGACCTCTACATTCCAGTGCAACATTCTATGATGTGTTGCTTTGCCTCAAAATCAAAATGCTTCTTCTTAGAATATTGCTTTTGGGATTGTCTGAAACATCTTGTCTATTTAACAAGTATTCAATTTTCGAGGAAGGTAGATAAGCTGCGCAGATACTAACTTAGGGAAATCACTGAGCTGAGCAAGAGGAGCCCACCCAAGGACTCTGATTCTTCTACCACAAGGCATTTTCTATCAAAATCAGTGCCAACCCCCCTGCAGTGAAAGCTTAACAACAATGAGACATTAAAATTGTGTTGTCATTGTCACCAGTCAATAGGCAAAGTATTATTCTGTCAATGTTATTAACCTTGTCTGGTTCATAAGGTATGTCTGCAAAGTCTTCATATGATAATACCAAATATATTAAATTTGCAATGATTTACATTAAATTATAATAGCCAGCTAAACTACAACATTTAAAATACATCCTTAGTGGTTTCAAAATAAAAAAAATCTAAAAACAATTCTTACTGAAATAGGTTGGTGCTAGAAAAAATGGCTGCAAATTCAATACAAGTGAATAAATAACAATGGAATGGCTAATTCTTGAGTTTCTAGAAACAGATAACATATGAAACTATTGCAATATATTAGCAAATGCAGCGTAAAATGTGTCAAAAAAACAAAAGAAAGCAATTTGATTTCCTCAACAATAAAATTTTAAGCCCATTCTGAGAACTGGCCCAGCTTTCGTCAGTGGTACATTATTGCCACCTACTGGTTTTAAATAAAAAGTGAAAATCAACAACATCGATGAACAAAAAAATCCAATTCCCGGTTTAACAGCGAGTTATTATTACACAAAATGGCACACTCAAAATATCATGTAACTATACTTCTGTTCATTGATTTCTCTCACTGAAATAACTATTATGTTCAAAAGTTCATTGCACTGTTGTGTCCATTACAGGCCCTGCGAGTCATTGGCAGTGAGATGGAAACAGTCCAACTTTAACCTGAAAATCTTGGAATATCTGACAGGGTGCAGCTGAACTAGAATTATGTACAGTTGAAGGATCATAAATGAACTTGTCATCTGCTCACCAGCCAAATCAAAATTCCTCCCAATTCACTTGAATGGCCTTAGAAGAACTCAGACCAGTTGCAAACTAACACAACTATTAAACTTGATTGAAGGTCACTACGTTTTACCGGATATCCATTCAACCCACCTTCAGAACGACACAGTTACAATATGTAGTGCAGCAAATCACTTTTCTTCAGCAAAACCTTCCAAATCTGCAACTTGCACCACTTGTAACAAGTACAATAGTTACTTTGTAACTTATTAACTTCCAGACCTGCCACTCAAATCTCTTATTGTTGCAGGTTGACATACATCCCTGTTCCCTCATTGTCACAGAGTCAAACTCCTGGATCACTTAAATTATCAAAGTGGAAGCATGTCACCACATGTGAGCAAGTTATAGACGGTCTCTTGTCCTGAGACAAGAATTCACTGTTTTAAAAGTGAACAGTCACCACTTTCAGACAGTGTCATAACAAACACTTTTCTCTGTGGGTCATGAGTCTTTGGAACTCCCTTTGTCAAAAGGAGTGAACATGGAAATAAAGTTACGATCAGGCCAGTCACAAACTTATTGAATTTACAGAGGACAAAACACACTGGCCCTCCTATATATATATATATATATTATATATATCTCCTGCACAACCTGAAATGGGCCCTTCAGCTCTCAGCTCTTTTTGTGGAGGCTGCTCAGCAGCTGTGGTTCCTGGGCTTACTGGCATATTGGATCCTCTTCCATTTCTCCACACCTTCACTGTATCACAGCGACAGCAACCATAATCCCTGCTGTGGCTAGATTCATTGGTTTCACTGGATTCATTCACAACAAACAAGTTGTTAGGAATGTGAGCAGTCGGCATTCGCATCACCTACAAATGGCACTTAACATTCCTCTGAAGAGAGGGATATGGAGCATTCCAAAGAAGGATCACAAAATGACTCATCTGGTCACTTCAACATTGGACTTTACTTTGAAGAGTCCTGTGGCAAACAGATAGCAGGAGATTATATGTGCTGCATGGGCACTGAACCCTTCTCCTCCGTAGAAGGCTTCATGGCTGTGGATGTGGATGCATGAGATCACTGCATGAAGTGTTCCCTGATGTGTTGGATTAATAAGTCCAAGATGGAAATTGTGAGCAACAGGTCCACACTCTGACTTACAGGTCAGGAATTCTCTATATCTCGACACTAACAGGCAGCTGGGAGAATGGAAAATGGCACATCAATCAGGCAATATGAAGTAAGGATTAGTAAGTCATAAGGAGCAATAATCCCCTGTTAAAATGCTCACGAGCGTGAATCTTGTCTTGACATTCAGAACTTACCTTTCTATCCTTCCTAAACATTACATATACTTGAATATTCAGGTCCCACTCGTGGTCTTCTTGCAGCCATGTCCCTGTAACAGCCATTAAATCGTATGTAGTTATTATTGTTTGTGCTGTCAAGGAACCTGTTTAGTCACAAATACTTTGTGCCGTTCGGAGACAGAGTTTTTCTTTTAAGTTCTGTCTTTGTTAACATTTTTGTAACCTCTAATTTTTTCTCCCAGTATACTCAAATTTGTGCACTGCCCCTTTCTGCCATTCTCTGAGCATTATTTCCCAAACCGCTACCTTGCTCCCTTGCTGCTATTTACCTTAAAATCCTCTCCAGCATCCTAGTGACACAACTTGCCAGAAAGGTGGGCCCAGTAGTGAAGACCATTTCATTCGTCCCACTCCCACTCTACCCAGGGCTGCTGCTATGGCCCCATGAATCAAAACCCATTTTTCCACACCAATCTTTTAGTCGCGTGTTCAGCTTTCTAATTGACTCAAACTTGCCAATTTTCTCTTGGCTCAAGTAATCATCCAGAGATTAGCACTTTTGAAGCTGTTTTCTGTTTTAGCCCCAGGCCACTCATACTCCTTAGCAGAACGTCTTTCTTAGTTCTATCTACATTCTTGGAAACTACATGGACCACAACCCTGAACTATGAGCCAAACCAGAGTACCTTACCCTAATTAAGAGATGAACAGATGGCAGGTGAAAAATCACATCATCATATGAACGTTTTGCAGTGTTATTTCAGTCTGAAAGGGAAA
Source organism: Chiloscyllium plagiosum (assembly GCF_004010195.1). Lineage (NCBI taxonomy): Eukaryota > Metazoa > Chordata > Chondrichthyes > Orectolobiformes > Hemiscylliidae > Chiloscyllium > Chiloscyllium plagiosum. Next base: position 48,247,256 of record NC_057727.1, read on the forward strand.
CATGACAGGCTTCAGAGTTCACTTTTATCTGACAGAAGGCCATCACTCTCTGACAGAATAACAAACCTGTGTTCTTATTGTGCCTTTCAGCTCATTTCAAAACGTTATAGAGTCATTGCAGTCCGTTTAAAGTGAAGTCGATATTACAGTGTATGAGATATTGCAGCCAAGATGTACGGAAGATCCCACAAACAGAAATGTGATAAAGACTGGATAATCTGCTTTAGTGACGTTGGTCAAAGAATAAACACTTTATCAGGATAAACACACAGTCATGATAAATGGATGCCAAAGCTATGTCCAACATTCTTCTAATCAAGGGTGCTCAATCTGCTGTCCTTGGATGACATGCACTGCCTAAACCTCAAATTCCTGTCATAATCCCTCAGCTGATATTCACACCCCAATAAAATTTAATCACTGTCAATTTCACATCACCATTCATTGAATAAATCAAGGCTTCGGAGCTCAGTTCTTTGAAGAATACTCAAAAATGTTAGCACCCAAACTTTGGTCATGCTTTAAATCCATATGAGTTCTAAGTGAAAATATGAAGACCTGAGATTTCAATTTACAGAGCAGTTGTGTGTTGAGGTGACCTTGTAAATCCAATTTAGGCTGAACACTTTACTTAAAAAATGTACGCAAATAGGCATAAGATATTGCCGAGCAGCTTTATATAGATTTCTTTAGTGTATTCTATGTGCCCTTTTATTTTTAATAATATCCCATGTTGTCCCATAGGATTTTAAGCAGCTTCATTTATTAAATGAAATCATTTTCTAAATTCACGTGTGAATTTTGCAACACTTTATTTAAGTTGTATGGAATCATACATAGAACAATTTTAAGTTCGCACAATTTAACAGTCAAATTTTCATGGCTAGACAGAAGCATTGAAGAATAATTCCTGGTTTCATTGGCAGAAACAATATTGAATGCTAAGTGTAACTTGAAACCATTTTGTCCTAAATTTTACATGATCTGAATAGCAATTGAAGGCAATGACAGATATGGCTGGCTGGAAGAAGACAGAGGGTAGTAGTTGATGGCAAAGGTTCATCTTGGAGTGCCGTCACTAGCGGTGTTCCGCAAGGATCTTTTTTGGGACCATTGTTGTTTGTCATTTTTATAAATGACCTGGAGGAGGGGTTAGAAGGTTGGGTGAGCAAGTTTGCGGATGATACGAAAGTCGGAGGAGTTGTAGACAGTGAGGAAGGATGTGGCAGGTTACAACGGGATATAGATAAGCTGCAGAACTGGGCAGAAAGGTGGCAAATGGAGTTCAATATAGCTAAGTGTGAGGTGATTCACTTTGGGAAGAATAACAAAAAGATGGGGTACTGGGCTAATGGTCGGAAACTTGGTAGTGTGGATGAGCAGAGGGATCTTGGTGTCCATGTACACAGATCTTTGAAAGTTGCCACCCAGGTAAATAGTGCGGTGAAGAAGGCATATGGCGTACTGGCTTTTATTGGTAGAGGAATTGAGTTCCGGAGTACTGAGGGGTTGCTTTCATTGGAGAAAAGAAGGTTTAGGGGAGACTTGATAGAGGTGTATAAGATGATTAGGGGTTTAGATAGGGCCGACAGTGAGAATCTTTTTCCACGTATGGAGTCAGCTATTAATAGGAGGCATAGCGTTAAATTAAGGGGTGGTAGGTATAGGACAGATGTTAGGGGTAGGTTCTTTACTCAGCGAGTCGTGAGTTCATGGAATGCCCTGCCAGTAGCAGTGGTGGACTCTCCCTCATTATGGGCATTTAAGCGGGCATTGGATAGGCATATGGAGGATAGTGGGCTCGTGTAGGTTAGGTGGGCTTGGATCGGCGCAACATCGAGGGCCGAAGGGCCTGTACTGCGCTGTATTCTTCTATGTTCTATGTTTGAATGATCCTTCAGTGATTTTATTGTCACTTAACATATGAACACAGCCCATTTGATACTCATACAATGACTGCATCTCGAACCACAGCTTCTTCCAAAAACATGTGAACTATGAATCCTTCTGGAGCATGTAATGAATCAAAAGATAAACACACCAATTGACAGGCCCTGCAGAGGCCAGTCAACATTTATAATTCCATGTCAACATGTGGTTCCATTTTATAGCAAAGTGAACTAATTATCAGAAAATAGCAGTAGGTACCAAACTAATCCCTTGTGTGTAGTGCTGATTAATTTTACCAAATCACAGCCATGACTGAAAAGTACAAGATCTTTTGTTTAATTTAAAATTTGCAAATATTTGATCATTTTCAAATTTTCTTTCAATTAATCATTACTGGAAAAATTAACAGGTTAAGTTTGAAATTATTTTCTGTCATTAAATAGACTTAGCAACTGTTGTCATTGGGGCAATGGAGATCGAGGAGAGATGCAACAGATGTGCAGAATAATGATAGTTTAAATAAGGTAGACACCAAAAAACCTGTTCCCAGTTGCTAATGGTCCAAGAACTTGAAAAGGTAGATTTCAGGTTTTTGGTAAGAAAAGCAGACAGATTGAGAGGAAGAAGTTTTATTCAGTGACTGGCAATGACCCTAGAACTTCATGCCAATGACAGTGAAGGAAGCAGAGTTGGTAAACAATTTCTGAAAGAAATTCCATGGAAACGGGAGGGAAGAAATGTCCAGCTCTGTGCAACAGGGTAACTGGATGAATTGGATTGCTCTATTGAGCGCTGGCAGAGACGCGATGGAACAAATGACTATCTTCTGTACTATAATGATTCTGTGACAGAATGGGATCATCAGAAACCACTGTTAAATACTTCAACTATTTCAAGAAAACACAATTAAAATTTAATGCACATAAAAACCTTGTTGACGATGCAAGTTCTCCTTTTGGTACATTCGCTTGGCACCTAACCAAACCAAATACTGCAGCCTGAATGAATAAGAGATTGAGTTTCACAAATGCAAACCCAAAAACCAATGTGTTAAGTAAGTGTTACGTTACATTTATTCCAAAACACAGCACTGCCAAACATATGGTGGTTTGAATAAATATTTATGTCGTCGTACTGATGACAATAATGGCTTGTGATCAAATCTGTTTTTTGGTTTCTTCCTGCTATTCCTTACAATTCGAAAGAATAGGACACATTTTCTCTGTGCTGTCATGAAATAGCACTCCTCAACCAAAAGTATACTTTGCACGATACAACTAAAAAATTAATCAATGTCAAAATCATGTAATCATTTAATGCTTACAAACTAAAGTAAAATGGTGTGCATTTTTGGGCATTTCCATTACATTCTTTGCCAGGTTCTGAATCTCTGGTCGTTTTCATGTTCATCCAACATCTCAGTAAGTAACAGAGATAGCTAAAGCACATGGGCTTTCATGTAACTTTCAATAGTTGACCAAATATATAGTTGAATAGATGAAGCAAACAGTTGGGAGAAAGTGAGGACTGCAGATGCTGGAGAGTCAGAGTCAAAAGATGTGGTGCTGGAAGAGCACAGCAGGTCAGGCACGATTGAGCAGCAGGAGAGTTGATGTTTCAGGCATAAGCCCTTCCGCTGGGAAGGGAGTGGGAAGGAAGCTGAGAGATAAATGGGGGGTCGAGGAATCTCGGGTTTGGAGATAAGTACGAGAGAGTTTGGTTTTATTTCAACAAGATGAGCAAAAACGTGATCAGTATTAAGATATAAACAGTCTATTTTCCCTCTTTCCTCAAACTATTAAAAAAAGCCACTTATTTTCTCTGAACATGAGTCAAAACAGAAGTTTGCTAAACAGTTACTTCAGTCTGGGCCAGCCTGCCTACTGTCATTGATTAACACGGGCGAGGATGATTGTCTTCCAGAAGCATTCGGTCAAGGATGGCTGAAGAAGCCAACTCAGAAAATACAAACTCCATGGCATGGTGGGTATTTGTTGTTGTGTGGGATGTCAGGTCATGTGCTATCAGATCATAGTTTGTTTCTTTTGCTGCTCTTCCTCTTCATGATTGAGTGTCAAAATTCTGGGACACCTACACAGACTCTGTTTCCCTCTTGTTTAGTACAATGTGCGGTCTCCAATGAGTTGATGTCAATGTTCCATGTCTTCGTGTTAGTTTTTCAACTGTGTTTCTTCTGTCCGTCTCTGGTATGTCTGCCCTGACTAAACTGGGAGAAGACAATCTTATTTGGGACCCTACTTTCTGACATCCAATCATATATGACCAACATAATGAAACTGATGGTGGATGATCATCGCCTCAATGCTTGTGGTGTTTGCATGCGAGGGGACAGGAATATTGTCTGCTAACTAATGTATAATATAAAATGCCAAGTCCTTATCCTGCTGGTTGGAAATTGAACACAACATTCTCAGGCATTTTACCCAGAAAAACACAATGTAAATCCCTTTCAAGTTTTCCAAAACTAAAAGGCGATGGATTACCAACCCCTTCATAATAGCGTTAGATGAACAACTATCCTTGAGTATTAAAGTATCACAAATAGTTGACAATAATAAATAAATATGCAATTAAATATGATGGTTCAAGTGAATTTAATTGACATACTATCTGCTCTGTAGGCTTCATCTTGTGATTTTTCCTATCTGATCTCTCCTTTTCTAGTCAAATAACAGGGCTTTGAGCTGATCTTAAAGTAACCCATACCCATGTGGTAATTGATTGGCAACGTTTTGATTTTAGCATAAATGTTGTTTAGATACAAAGAACATTTTTGTTCCATTTGAACTACAATCCATTAATTCAACTTTCAAGGCAAAAGACAGCAAGAATGCTTTCTGACCTCAAAACGATCTCTCAAAACTTCAGAACGCATGTCCAATCTGAAATTTTCACAATTCAACTCTGAATGGACTCAGAAATAGCCAATTAACTCCACCAGTATTTCCACCAGTCATAGATCTGATTGCACTAATCTTGTTTTCGAGCTTTTATCCCATAGCCCTGGAGGTTATGGCAATGTAAGTGAATATCTAAATACAGTCAAAGTGTTATGGGAGTTTCTGACTTAATCATTCTTTCGGGAGGTAAAATCCAGACTTCTACCATGCTTTGAGTGAAAATAAATTCTCCTCGACCCTCCTCTTGAATTTAAGCTCAGAGGTAGAAGGCTCTGTATCTAGTTATTGACCCTTCCAATAATGGAAAAAGAGTGCCTATGTCTCTCATAATCTGATACAACTCGATCAACTCTAATCTTTACTGCTCCAAAAGAAAACAACACCAGTCTATCCAATTTTTCCACACGCTCAGACCCTCCAGCCCAGGCAGTGTTCCGATATATCTCTGCACATTCTCTAGTGTGATCACACCGTTTTTACAGTATGGTGACCAGAACTGCACGCAGTACTCCAGTTGTGGCCTAACCATCATTTTGTACAACTCTAGTGGAACTTCCTTGCCCTTCTCTTCTATGCCTCAACTAATAGAGGCAAGCATCCCATGTGTGGTCTCAACTACCTTACACAGCTGCTCTGCTATCTTCAGGGATCCAAGAATATGCACATCATGGTCTCTCTTATCCTCGGTGCTTTCCAGGACCTTCCCATTCAGAGCATAATCCCTTACTTTATGAGCATCTGCACCCCAAAGCCTCGACCTCCTGTCCCCAAGTATATTACCTCACATTTTTCCAGCATTTGCCACTGTGTTCTGCCTACCTGATCAGACCACTGATATCTTCCTGCATTTGATTAGCTTTCTCATTTTTTCTCATTCTGTCAATTTTCCTGTGAACTTCTTGATCTTACTGCCTACATTAAAATCCAAATCATTAGAATATACCAGAAGCAGAAAGGGCCCCGGACCATGTCCTGCGGAGCCCCACGAGAAACAGATCTCGTCACAGAAACATTCCTCTACCATCACCCTTTGCTTACTTTCTCTCAACCAATTTTGAATACAATCTGCCTCTTCTCCATGGATCCCATTAGTTTTCACTTTCATGACCAGTCCACCAACAGAAACTTTATTAAAACCTTTGCTGAAGTCCATGTAGAGCACGGTACCTTCAACTATACTCAAAGATCCAATCAAATTTGTCAAACATGACCTTGGGTAACAAACTCATGGTGATTACCCTGATTAATCTTCTCTCTCCAATTGTGAATATATTGCATCTCTCAGTATTCTTTCTACTTCTGCGGCAGTGAAGGTAAACTAACCAGCCTGTCATTTCCTGATGTATCTCTTCCTGTTTTTTTAAAAAAAATGAGATATTAACAGTCCTGAACAGCGAGCACCTCATCTATCATCAGCATGGATTTCAAAATTACACACAGGGCTCCTGACATCCCATACCTTGCCTCCCTTAGCAACCTGGAATACTTCTCATTCAGGCCTGTAGATTTATCTACTTTTAAGACTGCTAAGCACACAAGTACTTTCTCATTCTGTGCACTACATTCTTCTAGTATCTCACAATCCTCTGTCCAGATGTCTACACCTGCATTGTCCCTTTCCATTGTGAAAACTGATGTAGCGTACTCATTGAGGACAATGACCACATCTTCGGAGTTCATATACAGGTTGCCTCTATGTTCCCAAATGGGCTTCACGCTGTCCTTGTTATTTTCTTGTACTTCACTTGTTTAAAAAAAGAAGCATTGGGTCTTTCTTTATTCTCCTTGCTTTGGAGGGATATGGACCAAGCACAGGCAGGTGAGACTAAGGCTCTTGATCTCCGACTCACACTCATTACTGTGAGGCATGAGGAACAATCGGAGATGATGACATTTGACGTCCTGCTTTTCAAATCCCTACCTAACTCCCTCAGGTTTGCTTTGCACTTTGTTGCTGTGTCAGAATGACCTGCAGCCATTACATGTCTTCTATGGCTCTGGCACCGAATAAGTAAGACAACATCTAAGTCATATTTATGGCTGCAGAAGTTTCTATCTATACCCCTCACTAACAAAACCACTACTGCCCTTTCGCTTCTTTCATATATGAACAGCAGAATCACATACAGTGCCATAGCCCTGGCTTTGGCTAGCATCCACATAGAAAATCACGAGAGCCAAGCTGCCTAAGGCCAAAATTGGTTTGCAAGTAAGATGGACTCAGGGGATTCCCTCACAACCTGCCTGATCGCCCTCTTCTGCCTAGCGGTCATTCTGTCTCTGCATGCATTTCCTGAAGATGCAGGGTGACCACATTCTGAAATGTGCTATCCAGAAATCACTTGCCTTCTGAAAATGCCACAGTGTCCCAGCTGCTGCTCAAGCTTGGGAACCCAGAGCTCAAGTTGCTCCAGCAGGAGACACTTCCTGCATGCGTGGTCACTCCAAATATCAGGAACATGGACCATCTCTCACATGATGTGGAGGTGCCAGTGTTGGACTGGGATGGACAAAGTTAAAAATCACACAAGACCAGGCTATAGTCCAACAGTTTATTTGGAAGCACTAGCTTTTACTTCCAAAGCTAGTATTTCCAAATAAACCTGTTGGACGATAACCTGGTGTGTGATTTTAAACTTCATCTCTAATATAGCGAATGATGTGCTAATTACCAACTTCAGCTCCCCAGATATACATTCACTAAATAGAACATCCTATTTAAAGTATAGTAGGATTTACTTTATCCTACTATAAATCTGTCCTCACATATCCTGAGTCCCATTCAGCCTTGCCATTGATTTGTTTGCTTGAGATTCCTCACCTCTTCCGCTCCTCTCAGTGACACTAATTTTCCTTACCTTGCCTGCTCCTCTCAAGTATTATAAATCTGTCATTTTAAATCAATACTTTCTGCATGATCAGACAGGCACATCTAACATGCATTCCATAATCTCTGGCTATATTTAAGTCCAACTAAAGCTTATTTTTATTCTGAACTAAACAATCATTTTGCACTTATTTAAAGAAGCATTAACTGCATTAAATTCACTGCATTAAATTCATATATCCATGGTACTGGGGAGAAAACATTCAGAGCTGCAGTTTTCCTTATGCATTTTAATTTTGAACTGTGTTCTCTAGTTTTGCATTCACAACCATGTCAAATACTCACCACATTTTTCCATTAGTTATGGCTCTTACAATTTTAAAGAGTTGAATCATCGTGATTTTAGCTCCATAAATCTTCCCTTATAACAGGGGCATAAGACCAGGAATGCATTAGCTTCTAGTTGAAGACTATAAAAATATGTCTAGAATATAAAAGGTTTCAGGGATAGGTATTCAAAGCAGGGACTGTTGATTAAGTAACAACAAAATACTGTCGCTAGTTCTATTATGTTGTTGCCTTATTTTCTCTTTGGTTATCTGCAGGAGGTTAGAACAATATGTGTCAACTGCAGTTAAAATCACCCTCAAAGGTAAACTGGCCAAGAATATTAAGGAGGATAGTAAAAGCTTTTTTAGGTATGTGCAAGGCAAAAAAATGGTTAGGACAAAAATTGGGCCCTTGAAGACAGAAACAGGGGAACATATTACTAGGAACAAAGAAATGGCAGAGGAATTAAATGGGTACTTCAGATCTGTGTTCACTGGGGAAGACACAAGCAATCTCCCTGAGGTAACAGTGGCTGAGGGACCTGAACTTAAGGGAATTTATATTTGCCAGGATTTGGTGTTGGAGAAACTGTTAGGTCTGAAGGTTGATAAGTCTCCAGGGCCTGATGGTCTACATCCCAGGGTACTGAAGAAGGTGGCTCGGGAAATCGTGGATGCGTTGGTGATTATCT